>NC_048308.1:49512431-49802031 GCF_013100865.1 Trachemys scripta elegans
AGATGCAGGGAGGCTTAGATAGGGGGTGGAGTCCTGGGGGGCAGTTAGGGGCAGGGGTCCCAGGAGGGGGCAGTCAGGGGACAAGGAACGGGGGGAGGGTTGGGGGTTCGGGGGGGGGGGCGGGAAGTGGGAGGGGCAGGGGCGGGGCTCCTCCCGTCCTCTTTTTTGCTTGCTGAAATATGGTAACCCTAATATAAATAACACTATGGGATGAGGAAAGTTGCATGATGGGAAATTGACCCCTTGCTCCTAATCACCCCTGCGTGACTTGGCAGTGCATGGTGGGGCAGAAACAAAACTTCCCAAAACAGTGTGCTGGATGGTGGCACATTGCAGACTGGGAGACCTACCCATAATGCACTGTACTGTGCATCGACACAAGCAGTCCTGGTGAGTACGTACAGCACTGACGCAGGGAGCCAAGTATGTACGTGCACAGGTGATATGCTAATTGCGGCAACTTCATGCTGACATAACTTGTGGCAGCAAAAGTTAGTAGTGCAGACATGCCCGAAGATGCTGCTTGTGATGATAGGCTGCCATTAGAAAGCAGCAAGGTCACCTGAGAGGATTCATCACAGAAGTGGGCAAACAAATCCTTTCAACTATACCTGGAGAGCATGTGAAAGTGCTTTGGCCTTAATTTAAGCAATCCTTCACCAATTCGCTAGGAAACAGTCTCAAAATTTTGGGGCCAAGGTTAAGGGCTTATCTCAACAGCAAAATTATACTGGTATAAACTAAAGAGTGAATCTAAACCAATCTAGCTAAGCCAATTATCATTCCTTCTGTGTGGACTCACCTAATTCTGGTATGAGTGGTCTCTTTCAGTGTAGTTGATACTGCTTAGAAAGGGAGTTAAGTTAAATTGGAAAAAAGCCACTTGTCAATTAGAATAAGAATGTCCACCCTGGATTTATACCCATATATCCAATATAATTAAATAATGTTACAACTAATAAAACTTTCCAGTGAGGACAAGCCCTGAGATTTCTTTCTTACTATGTGGCCCATTGTGCTGAGTTCAACAACATTATGGCCTATGCGTTTTTTTACAAACTTACTTCACACAAAGGTATTGGATACATTTTTTAAAAGCACCGGAATCACTTTTGAAAATGGGACTTAGGCTCCTAAATTACTCAGGTATTTTTAAAAATGTACTCGCTGTTCCTTAGCTTCATCAGGTCTAGGCCTGTATTTGTTTGTATGACAATAGTGCCTATGAGCAGTAATCAGGGACCAAGACCGTGCTGTGCTAGGTGCTGTACAAACACACAACGAGCTATTGAATCCCAATGGTTAAACCTCAGCTGCATTCCAGCCTCTTTCTTTGATGCAAGATATGTTTTTGGATGTTGACCTTGATTGGGTGTGGAGGACAGAGTTATAATCCTGCAGATTAGAAACTAGTTGCTCCCCTTCTCTGAATTTTGCTAGTTTAATTAATGAAGTGTTAGGGCAAATGTTGGAAACCCATGGCTCAGGCGCTGCAAGAACCTAATCTTATAGCAGGATTGCAGAGCTCTACTCTGTGTAAATTACAACCAACTGGGAAAATTGATTTGCACTCTCCAGAGGACCACAGCTGTGCATATAAATTCATGGCTGATGCTTTTTGGTGCAGAGTGGAGCACAGTGCTTGTGACACCTGATTAAAACTCAGAATTTCTGTTTCCTGGGAAACTTAGAGGTATTGTTTTCACTCTGCATTGGAACAAAAGTGAATATTTTTGGAATTCCTGGAAAACGTACAACATTTATTTTTATATTTCATGGCATGTCCACAGTGTAGAGACGGCTACATTATGCACTGCTACTACTGACGTCATTAACTGGAAAAAAATTTATAAAAATCTAATAAATGAAGAAAAAACATTTTAAAAAATCCAAAACAAAATTTTCCAAAATGAAGGTGGTGGTTGTTGTTGTTTAAATATTTACCCTATCGGAAACTTCATCAAAATCTATATGACTTCACACAACTTCAGTTTAATTGAAAAAGCTTTTTCTGACAAAAAAATAAAATTTTCCAACCTGCTGTACTCCTGACTTAGTGAGAGCAAAGAGCATTGCAAAAACTGACCTGAACATTCAGGAAGCATCGACATGCCCCGTTAGGTATTCGGAGATGTTTAGAGAGAGAGCAACTGCTGGCTAACACACTGACCCAACCAACTCAAAGGAACAGTGAGAGAATGAAGCTAGAAAGGGAGCTAGTGGGGCCACTGTGGGAGTGAAAAATATGAGGAAGGAAGGTAGAGGTGGAGGGAGAGACCTACAGGTGGAAGAAAGGAAAAAGCTGAGGATGAATCATAACAATGGAAACGCATTGCTAGTATGCCTAATTCTAATTGTTTTTTATAAAAATGCCATAACATTACAGTA
This sequence comes from Trachemys scripta elegans, assembly GCF_013100865.1. NCBI lineage: Eukaryota > Metazoa > Chordata > Testudines > Emydidae > Trachemys > Trachemys scripta. Next base: position 49,514,820 of record NC_048308.1, read on the forward strand.
AGCACACACACATATCTGGCTTTAGATATTGGGGTATAATAGCATGTGTATTTAAGTGTGGAGAGACCTGATTATACTGAGGCGCTTAGTGTTTCTAACTAGGAGAGGGCAATAACCAGCTTTGGTTTTATGCTTTTACAGTGCTGATAGAGGTTTGTGTCTAAGAAATAGAAAGACTGGTGGCTTGTAGTGAGTTGATATTTTAACCTTTCTTGCTTCTGACAGATTACAGTGGGACAGAATTCTAGATAAACAGGTTGGCTTTTCTGTCCTAAAACATTTAATACATCATCTGGAGTTTACTGCATTTTAAGAGTGTGCAAAATATTCCAGTGGTATTCCCACCAGATCTCCCACCAACCATCCACTTGTTTCATTTACATCGCTAACATTCACCCTCCTGGCCAAGTCTAAAGATTGTCATTCATGGCCTTGTAATACATTAAATCATAACTGGGAGTGACATGGCAGGGGATGGGGTTTTGCACATGGGGACACTGCTCATTGTGATGATTTTGTGTATCAAACTGGCTTGGATATAGCTTGCGAACTGTCAAATTCCTGACTCCAAATTTATTAGAACGTAAGAATGGTCAATGGTCCATCTAGCCCAGTATCATGTCTTCCAACAGTGACCAATGCCAGCTGCTTCAGTGGGAATGAACAGAACAGGGCAATTGAGTGATCCATCTCCTGTTGTTCACTCCCAGCTTCTGACAGTCAGAGGTTTAGGAACACCCAGAGCATGGGTTGCAGCTCTATCTTGGCTAATAGCCTTTGATGGACCTATCCTCCATGAACTTATCTAGTTCTTTTTTGAACCCCTTTATAGTTTTGACTTTCACAGCATCCCCTGGCCAACAAGTTGACTGTGTTTTGTGTGAAGCAGCACTTCTTTATGTTTGGTTTTTAAACCTGCTACCTGTTAATTTCATTGGGTGACTCGGGTTCGTGTGTCACAAAGGGGTAAATAACATTTCCTTATTCATTTTCTCAATGCCATTCATGATTTTATAGAACTCTATCATACCCCCCGTTAATTTTCTCTCTTCTAAGATGAACAGTTCCCAGTCTTTTTAATCTCTTCTTATAGGGAAGCTGTTCCATACCCCTAATCATTGTTGTTGCCCTTCTCTGTACTTTTTCCAGTTCGAACATATATTTTTTTGAGATGGGGTGATCAGAACTGTACGCAGCATTCAAGATGTGGGCGTACTATGGATTTATAGTGGCATTATGAGAACTTGTCTTATCAATCACTTTCTTAATGGTTCCTAACATTCTGTTTAACTTTTTTGACTGCTTCTGAACATTGAACAGATGTGTTCAGAGAACTATCTACAATGACTTCAAGATCTCTCTTTTTGAATGGTAACAGCTAATTTAGACCCCATCATTTTATGTGTGTGGTTTGGATTACGTTTTCCAATGTGCATTACTTTGCGTTAATCAACACTGAATTTCATCTGCCATTCTGTTGCCTAGTCACCCAGTTTTGAGAGACCCCTTTGTAACTCTTTGCAGTCAGCTTTGGACTTACAAAAATTACTCAAGATAGGTATCCTCTGTAAACTTTGCCACTTCCCTGTTACCTATTTTTCCAGATCACTTATGAATGTTGAACAGATCCTTGGGGAACCCCACTATTTACTTCTCTCCACTGTGAAAATTGGCCGTTTATTCCACCTTTTGTTTCCTATCTTGTAACCAGTTACTGATCCATGAGAGGATCTTCCCTCTTAAGGAAAGTAAGCATTCATGGGATAAAAGCCTGTGGTGAGGGAGCTTGTCAAAGGCTTTCGGAAAGTCCCAGTATACTATAGCTAAGGCTGCAATTTAATCACGGAATCTGCGAGTTCCAAAGAGCTCTGTGACTTCAGCCAGTGTCGGCTGGGAGCTGCAGGGTCCCTGCTGCCTGCAGAGGCAGCAACCTGTGGGGTAGCCCTGCAGCCCCCAGCCACCGTGGGTGGCAGGGGGGAGCCCCACAGCTCCCCAGCTGTTCCTAGCCACCAGGAGTGACAGGGGGAACCCTCGCTGCTCACCGCCACCCCGGGCGGCAGGGGGGACCCGATGGTTGGGGCAGTCCCTGCTGTTCTCATGCAACGCAGGTGGCCATGGGGTATCCACCGAGCTCCTGGCCACTGCTGTTGGCAAGAGTGACTCCCAATGCTCCAGCCACTGCGGGCAGCATGGGGGATCCCTGTCACCGCAGGTGGCAAGAGAGACCCCCGGAGCTCCCAGCTGCTATGGGCGTCAGGGAGGACCCCAGCAGCTCCCAGCCACAGCAGAGGGCACCCTGGAGCTCCCAGCCCCCTTTCTCTCCTCCCCTCCCCCTGGGCTACCCATTTTGTCATGGTTATTTTTATTAAAAGTCAAGGACAAGTCACAGGCTTCCGCAAATTTTTCATTATTGCTCGTGACCTGTCGATGACTTTTACTAAAAAGATCTGTAAAAAAACCTTAACTACATCCACTGGATCACCCTTGTTCACATGTTATGTGACCAATGATGCTGGATTGTTAAATGTTACCTGAGTAATTCTCTTTTTTGTCTCTCATGGTTCAGCTTCAGAAAAACAGCTGCAAGGTGGAAATAATAATATTGGGTATTATATGGTAGATATTAGAAGTTGATGGGTATAGAATATTCTTTCCAAGACACAATTAATTAATATTATCCAGATGTTTGAATGACTCTGAAAACAGTAGCACCACTAAATCTTGTGTGTGAAAGCTGCTCCGCCTGTAGCTACTAGGTAGACTGTAAACATTTTCAGTTTATTCAGTGCAGACAGATGTAGATGAGGGAAATGGGTATAAGTGTCACTTATATAGACCTATTTAGGGCTGAATGGTTTCTTCTTGTGAAACCAGGGGATCAACTTATCCTTTTTGGTTTTCCTAATAATGAACAGGCTCTGGTAATCGGTCTGTTTTGGAGATTCATAGCTCTTTGCTGAGTTTAGTAAAATTACAAACTTTATGCTGGTAAGATTTATTGGTTTAGTGACTAGTCTCTAATTCTAAAATATGCTGCCAACATGTGTCTTTCGAGAAATTCAATTGCTTGAATTATTGTTAAATGCCTGTATGGAATAGGCTATAAAAACAATGTCTGCAGGGAATGGCTGGCCCATGCGCGTAAACCTTGAAGAAACTTTTATATGTAATTCTTATTCGAGTAGACGACTCTTCTCGCCTCTTCCTATTTCCATCATAAAAATATCTCACCACAGCCTCCGTCCTGTAATCTTCTCCAAATGAATGAATTCTTGTGCCCAGGCAGACCCTAATGACTTAGAAATGGGGACTCTGGTTGTAAGGATCTTCCTATAAAGATCAAGTGGCAGGACTGGATCCCCTATTTCCTCTGTGCTGTACAAGACAAATGAACAGGGCTTTATAATCCACTGCCATGATTACTTGTAGTTTTCTTTTAAGACTAATTACAGAAAAATGTTGAACTTTGGCTGGCCCTAGTACCTAGTCACTGGGATAAACTGCAGGGACAGCTGGTTTCTATGCTGGGCACTCTTTAGTCTCATTGGCAATTATATCCGTCATGACAATGAGCAAGTTCATGCCAACTGAAATCAGGCACGTGAGTGAGATTCTGCTTTGCCTGTGCAGAGGAAATGGCCTGAGAAATTGTTTCATGTCCTAGTAAATGTATCTGCATACCCTAGAATTCACTGAAGTTCTCCTGAGTCTTGGTATCGGTGCTTTCAGAGCTGGGGCAGAGACACCCACTAACCAGTCAGATAGAGGGGCAATGCTGTAGTGAGAAGCGCATCTCCCCTTCGTCCCTCCCCCACCCCAGCCCGCTGTCGAGAGAGGTGCTGGGATTTCTACCAGAGTGCTCTCCAGGAACCTTGCTTGAGGCTGTATTAGCTTTTGCCTAGTATAGCACTTCCTCTTTTGAAAGCTGAACAGCCCCCACCATGGGTTTGTATCTATCCGGCTGGTAGCCCTTGAACAGTCTCTGTCCCACACTGGATAATGCTGGCCTAGGAGGTGTTTGATAGATTTATAACCCTCTTCTGGATAGTCGGAAAGAAGAGCAACCACTTCCTTCCTCATTTCCCTATCTCCAGCGTTGTCCTGCCTGTTGAGGACAGAAGTTTCTGCTACGCCCATGCCAGCCTGCTTGGTGCTGCTTCTCTATTTCCCTAAGCTTTTTATTTCACAGTGGCCTTCCTTCCTCAGGAATACTCCCAGTGATTGCCTCTATACATAGATTTCTTGAGCAACAGCAAAGTGACACTGATATTGTCAGAGTCCCTCCTGTCCAATGGGCTCTGAAGAGCAGCAGTGAACACTAGGGTCTTGTTAGCTTTCCTGAGCAGCAGCAGAGCCACTGCAATTAACTTGTATTTATGTACAGAATCAGGAAAAGGGCACCACATCAGTTTGTGTTTGGCAGGCTACCTCTGTAATGGCTCAGGGCTGGGAAATGAATATAAAACAACAAAACAAAACTCTGCAGACACTAGACGGCTTACAATTCACTTCTCACAATTGAACTTTTCAAGGCCTGCTTGATGAGTCCAAAAAAAGTTGTATTAACTGTAATAGATGGATCTTACTAATGAAAATAACTATAAATCTCTGTGCTGGCATGTGCAAAATGTTTCTCTTATAACCTGCTATGGTGAATTAAGCTTCCAATTGTAGCTCTGTTGTTCAATATTAAGCATGATGTAATTTCTTAAACTGAAATTATACAAAACATTATTTTGACAGATCTCTGTAGATGTGAGGAGGCACAAAAGGGACAGTTTATTCTTTCGAAGTTGCTGGAACTGCTTGCAGTAAGAAATAAAAGCTGTGCGTCAATCAAGAAAACTATTTCAATTGTTCAGAACATGCTGCTAAACTAACCTTTGCAGCTACATTTTTAGACGTACCATGGGATGCATCAAGTCCAAGAACGCTTTTCCAGGCTCAAACACTATCCTGGATGAGAGGAGCAGGGAAGGTGATGAAGGATGCAATGGGGAGAAATCTTCACTGATTACAGTGAAGCTGGATGAGAGAGGCTCATCAAGTACCATAGTGCTGGATTATGCGCACCGGCTCTCTCATGAAATTCTTGATCAGGCTGTGAAACAATGGGCAGTGACTGAAAGCAAATATAGTGACATTCCTTTCATCGAAAGTGATGTGCCCTGAATTCCGAGGATTATCTTCTCAATAAGCCTCCATCTGTCTGTTAAACAATTCACGTTTGGTGCTATTGCAAATAAATAAGTTCAAGAAGCAGCAGCTGTGATTTAAGCATAACTCCAACTACAGTACTGTGTCTGGAAGGTCAGGGGAGCATAAAATCTCCTTTTATTCACAAGCAACTAGACCACAGCAGAATCCATTTATCCAACATCAGTTGTGATCCACTGTAGGTTGAGTGTGTTCTGTCTGCTTTGTATGTGCTGAGTCTGGTAATAATGAATGTCAGGAAAATGGATGTGCAAAACTGCTGCAACTGTAATCACCACCCAATGGTCGCAGCAACATCAGCACCAAAGATCCTTAAGGATAAGGTACAAACTGTCTTTCTTTAATGTGCTGCATAAAAACTGTTGTAACAATAGATTACTTTACAAATGTGTAAGCCTTGCATCTGCCTATGATCTTACGTGAGAAATTGCACGTATGATAAAATGCTCTAACTTCTGTTAAATGGGAATCAGGATTATAGAGCTATAGCATAATAATTGGAATGGGTTCCGTCAGAAATTTACCTTTGATCTTTTAGGATGACCTGACTAAATGTGTGAACTGCTAATTGACTGTTAAGCCAAGGCAATGTGCTTTGTAACAGTGAAAAGTAGCAAACCAACCATATGGATTATGCTGCCATTAAATCTGCCCTTCTTAAACACATCAATAGGAAACGCATTAAAGGCACTGATAACCTAATTATCCTGATGAACCATTTAACTGATGCCTTGGCATCTGCAAACTAGGTGAAGGGTATTGACTAATCCCTAAAAGCATAAATTAAGGTTGTTAACAATAACATTCATTGCTGTAGCAATCAGTTACACATGATTACTATACTCAGACCAAAGATATTTAGTTTAGCCAGGAAGGTGAGGGAAAATAAATATGCCCCCGAAGGTTCATTTTATTAATCAGTATAACTGTGAATGGCTGAGAACATCTCATCTAAATATGATGCTGCCTTATACTGAAATACCACTGACAGGATGCCATTTGGGACAGAAGGCCTTTCTCATGCTACTGTGAGAGGCCATCTCCTTTATCTGTTAGTTGAATTGTGAGTCTGACTAAATGATGATTAAATGCCCTGGGTCCAAACCGTATTAGAGCCGAAGGGCTAAAGCATTAAGGGAACATATTTTTTTAAACTAGTCTAGACAATGTGCTCTTGTTCAACAGGATTTGTAGTCTGGCCCATCCAAACCACAGCTGGGATCTTGTGGGTTAAGCAGGAGGTGCAAAGATGGATTTTGAGGACGGGCATTTGCAATATGTTACCTAAAGCCAATGAGCATAGTTTTGCACTCAAACAATATTCAGCTGCATGCCTTTTAGGAGCGTGGGTTCTTTGCATTTGTTTCCTCCTCCATCAAAATCCATTGTCAGTAATAAAAATGCCTAGATCAGGCAGTCAATAAAGTAGGTGCATATTTCCATTCATTCCACTGTAATTTAACAGGCAAATAATGGGTTTGCAATTTTTAAAATAAAAAACAGCTTTTCCAGGCAAGTTAAAGGCATTTGTGAAAATTTATTAAATGATACAAAAAATGATAGTTTGAGTAATGTTTTGGGGAATTCATCTCTTGCTGCTGCTATGACTGAGCTACTATCTGTCCATGTAGAAGAGAGAGAAAATACAGATGTTTATGAAGCTGAAGCAAATTGAAAAAGGAGACACAAGTTATTTTGGGTTAGTGTATACAGGTAAATGACAATTTACCAGGAGTAAATTTCATAAATGAAGAGTAGTTTCCAATACCGCTGCCCAAGACTGACTTGAAATACAGGTCTCTTATTCACACTGAAGTTAATTCCATAGATCTCACTCTGCTGCTATTTAGAATATTTTCCCAAGCCCTTGAAGAAAAGGAAAAACAATTTGGATCCAGTCTATTGAATACTGTCTTCTTCTCTATATCTGTATTTTCAAATGGGCCATTGTGTTACTAGACAAAGCCTGTGATACACCATGTCCAATCTAAATCCCATCACTATAACTGAATCTCCCGGAAGTTACACTGAGTATAGTACATTCAGTCATGGTCTACAGGTACCCTCATTAAAAAAGATGATTCCAAACATGAAGTGAATTTAAAAAAGAAATGGAATAATCAGCCAGAAAAAAATGAATCCTGTCTTAATTTACTGTTTGACTAATCAGTCTAAAAAGGGAATCTCTTCCTATATAAGAAAGAGAAAAGGTAGGAAAACAAATCTTTCCTTCACCTAGCATCAGATCACGTGTGGTATGATACAGCAGGAAAATATAATTTGTCCCATTGCTGACAGTGATTTTTTTGTTTTTAAATCACTATCAACTGAACTGCATAGACATTGCTTCTGTGCATCTGCTATTCAAATGACATTTCCTCATGATTTATTTTAAAATACACTTAGCTGTAATCTGAAATTAACAGCACTACAGTTTAACGAGTAGGAGGCTGGATTTCATATTACACTTCAAATCCAATTCAGGACGACTAGATGAAGCTTGTGTTGTAGTAAAAGCTTATTCCTATGTCAAAAAAAACCTCTTAACACCATTAGTTGCATGTTAAGCATTGGTTAGGAAATGCCAAGGAATGAGCTACATTAGATATTAAACTGAATTCCAATTGCAGCACTGGTCCCTTTTTTGCAGAGATGTTGGCAATCAAGTGTCAGTTTAACAAAGTTTGGGAAAAGGCTGCCTACAGATCTGTAGTTAAGTACATACATTCTTTTCATTTCCTGCTCAAGTAGCTGCACTATTTGTTACTAAAATGCTCTAGTTAATGATGTCCTCATTTACAAATTAGTATATACGAGTTATTTCTCTTCTTCCAGTGCCCCCCTACTGCTCTTTGTGTGCAGACAAGGGGGAAGGAGGCTTTTTTTCTAGGAGCCTGATTGCTCTCTATAAGCTACAGAGAGAGAGAGAGTTCCAGGCACTTGAATGCTCAGCTGTTTTACTGGGCTTCTTAGTCAATAAGCTTATCTATAAAAGCAGATAAATTCTGTCTACACCCATAATTGGAAAGGCCAAATGGCTTAAGGAGTGAGGTGATGGAAGGAGTAGCTCATGGGCTATTCTGACACCACCCAGTTGGGTCCACCTGATTCTTGGTGACTGTGAACAGGCTTTAGTGAGAGAGGGTTTTCTTGTTTTGTTTTTTAAAGGCTGGGAGATGAGACACCAGTAGGCACAACAGAGCAAGTTGACAATGTACTCCCACTGCTGAAGTCACTGCTAAAAGGGAGCAGGGAAGGAGGAAGGAAGGGTGGGCAAGAGGAACAGACTGCCTCCTTCCTTTTCTGTATTGGCTGGAGGGTCTGGCATTTCCCAGCGCTGAGATAGTAAATACACAGCTTGAAAGCAGCTTCTCTGCCAGGAGCGTGGTTTTGTTTATGGCTGAATTGCACCTTTCCCTGCACAAGACACTCGGGCATTAGACTTGTAGCTGAATCACAGCTCCCACAACCATCCATCAGAAAGCATGTTAAATGCACAAGAATCAAAGGAGAAAATTACCCAGCTGAAGGTAAACAGTGTATGCCAGACAGAGCTAGCGGAATACTTAGCATCTGTAAAGTTATGAACTCTACACTCTACCTACAAATACCACCTACAATAGGCCCCCTACTAAAATTGTCTCCTACTGCTAATCCTTTTCATATCTGACTCCTACCTGTGACTTCCAAACCTGTTCTTCTCTCCTACTTCCTGACAATTCACAGCGCTCTCAAACAACCCAGAGTGCTACTCTAGCAGTGTCTGACAGGAACAATGCTTTCTAAGACAGCACTTCAGGCAAGCACAGAGCGGATGGAAAATAGGCTCAGGAGCACTAGGGACAGCCGTGTACATAGCTGCATCGCAGGAAAACAATTTGACTTTTTAGCCATTTAAGTTTTGTAGGACACTGACCTTTGCAAATGATGCCTGTATCCTTAAGACCACAGGACAGTATTCTACAGTAACCTCCCAGAACTTTGCAGGATTTTTGGTAAGGATATTGCTACTGTCCTTCACAATAAAGATAAAGACCTTTACCTAACTGATATCCTCAATGAAATTACACAATAGCCACTCAATAGTAGTTTGATTTTAATGGTAATATAATTTTTATGATAGAGCTGCAACAGTGGCTCTACAACAAAAGTTGCAACTAGTTTTTTCCTTTAAGATTGTATATTGAAGGACTTGTATGACAGGCACACATGTTTTGGAAAAACATTTACGGATTCTTTTTCATTAGTTATACTATACGGTATGCAATGTCCATGCAACTGCCCACAAAACAGTGACAATTGTATCTCGCTAATGCATGTTATCTGCCTTGCTTGATGCTCTACTTTTGGTTCAAAAACTAACTACAGCACAACTTTGTAAAACTGACATTTCAGCAGCATGACAGAGCTGGATCCAAACTCTAGTATGACCATATATTTTTACAATATTTTTGTGAAAACATTTTCTTAACTGAATAAAATTAAGTTGTAATTAATTGCTTGTAAGGTTTTTATTTGATTAAAATACACATTACATCCCGTTCTGAGTATATTAATTTATACATATAAAATCTTGCAATGCCAGCAGTGTGCTATGTACTTTGCAAGCAGAGACGGCATGATTCCGGCCGCAAGGAGCTCAAAATCTTGGCCTCGTTTATTAAACACACAATAGATGACTTTACATTTTGCACAAGAATAATGGAACAAACAGAATTTTGCTGAATATATGAGAACTTACCTTGTTCCTTCAGAGCTTATAATCATTTAAAGTTTTGGTGGTTCTTTTTTTGAAAATTTTACCATTAATAACAAAATGTATCTCATTACTCTAACTGGCAGCTGGACTGAAATTTTACCACCGCACTTTAAAGGCAAGGCCACTGAGTAGAGGAGCTATTAGTGAATAGTCAAGACACCAGTGCTTTTCTGTCTTTCTCCCTTAATTATCTGCACCAAGAGATTACAGGTCAACTAGCTGCCTAAATTATGTAGTGTGTAGGGCTAATTGCTGCACACCTTTGAGGACCTTGTAAACAACTCTGCGGTCTCTTTCTGCTTTGTCATTCTATTTTATTTTGGCAGTGCCAATTACTGAACACGTTTGTTTGAATAAAAGCTCTTCCCCTTTCAGCTCATTTTCCTCCTCTTGACTAGAGTCTTCAGAGATGTCAAAAACTTACATTTGTGATGACCTTGTCTATTGCCATAGAAATAACTGGAAAAAGAGTTGCTGAAGTTTACCCTGTCAACTATAAAAAGCACAGTCTCCATTTGAACAAACAGAACAGAGATCAGTGGCCATGTACGACATATAGAATTGTGGAAATGCTAATTGTACGTAATAAGGATATAATTACATCCATTGGCTCTGGTTACATTATGGAACTTCAGGGCATTATTAACATCAGCGGAAGCCTGAGATGGAACAGCAGTCTTTAATGCACATTTGAGGAGGGTTTTTTATTATATGGTTTAAAAAAAGTTTCCTGGTCCTCCTTCCCCCTTCCTTCGCCTCTGCTCCCATTTTCTATTATCAAGTTGAAATAGTCACTGATGGGGGCTTTCTAATCAAGCTCTTAAATCTGGGAAACTTAATGAACTCCAGTTTCACTTTTTGTTAAGAAAGTGAAAATTACACACTAGCTCTGAAGCATGAATGTTGCAGCCAGACAGCAGTTTTCAGTCATTTTTAATGTTTTGGTTAGAGTCTTTCCAATTTTTACCTTTGGCTTTTTTCCAGCTACTGTTGCGGACAACAAGTGCACTAGCCAGTGGGCCTGACAGCAGACTTGGTTTTCCTACCACTTAGTATCATTTCCTTTGCATTCAGCCCCAGGAACTGGGCTAAGCAGGGAGAACTCACTAGAACCCTGTATGTGGAACAGGAGCAGAACCACTCTGCAGCGGATACTTCAGTCTAAGGACTGGAGTAGGCTTCTAATACACCCCACATCCATTAGTTGAGGGAATGGACTAGGTCAGTGGTTTTCAACCTGTGGTTCATGACCCCTGGGGGTCTGTAGGCGATGCCTAAGATTTCCAAAGGAGTCCACACCTCCATTTGAAATTTTTTAGGGGTCAGCAAATGAAAAAAAGGTTGAAAACCACTGGATTTGAGGATCCTTGAGGCAATGTATTCTCTAGTCCCTCTACTCACATAATCTAAGCAGCACCATTTAGGGGTGTGCACCCCTTCCATAGCCTCCACAAATCCTGCCCTTGTCCCCGTGCAGTAGATCTTCCTTGTTAGGCTGCATGTGGCCCTTATCCCTGTGATGTAGAGACAGAATTATCACTTATTGGTCAGTACAGCTAAATTGCAGTCATGCATTGTCAAGATCATCCGTGCATGACTGAAGTTAACAGAGCTGCAGCTGCTGCCACAGTGAATTTGGCCCTCAATGTTCACCACACTTTGAGGCAATTATTCCACCACTGAATTCAACTGTCGTCACAAAACCAGGGAAAGTTCACTAGTGATTTATCAAGTCAAGGTAAATGCCTTGTTATGGAGGGTATCTTTATAGAGATTAAACTGTAAAAATAACCTAAAGTGTGGTAAATGGCAATTGTATTAAAAATACAGTTAAATCTGGTCAGCTCTGTAAAATATTATTCATATGCTAGGTTGGCTGACCATTTCATCTGTAAAACTGGAGTTCCATTCCAGACAACGAAGCTGTATCACATACTAGGTCATAATACTGACCTGATGCTAAATCAGTAGCATAGGAACTTCTTGTTGTCAATTTAGTAAGTTATTAGAATAGTCTGTTTACTTTGGTATTATTGAAAATACTGCCCACTACCAAGCACACTCACATACATGTCATTTTCATCTCTAGCTCTGAGTGCTTTATGAAGTTAAACATTTTTATCTACACTTTATAAAGGAGAAACTGAGGCACAGAACCAATTTAGTGGATCAGTGGTAGACGCTGGAATACCCAGATCTCCTGCCTCCCAGTCCAATACACTATTCACTGAAACAGGCTGCCTCCTCAGCATCGCCCCACTAAACTAACAGATGTCTCCAAAAATCAAATGGTCTTTATTACATAATAGCAATTAGTAAAAAGCTTTTCTTCAAGCAGTTTATTCCCCTGATTCAATTTTCTCCTTATGGTACTACAGACACAGTAAAAACTACAGACTATGCATCTCAAGCAGATTAGACCCAAGAGTGTTACCATACCTCCTTCATCAAAGTCTCTGCAACATTATTAATTTTTGTATCCTAGAATTATACAGAGGAATACACCCTTGATAGGCTTGTACACCATCATTATAATTTGAGATCGCTGTTTCTCAATGACTTAAAGCAATTGTCCACAAATTCATCTGTTACTTCTTCTAAGGTAGCCGGCTTCCATTTTGGGACTTGGTCTTTGTCAATCAGCACTATCAGGTAAAGCAGAAAGAGGTGAAGTTATTATTGAATTTTCTCAATCAAGAGGGCTTCAGATCACATCAAGAGAGTAGATTATATAGTTGCTATATTTAGTATATATCAGGAGTAAAATCAATATGCAGTACAGTGTATTTAGCTTAAGTAACAGCTTGACTTTTTAACCTTTTGGGAATGTTCACCGAACAAAGTCACACCCTTGAGTTGCATGACACTGGCAATATTTTATTGCTCCAGAAATCCCCATAACAACCCCATCCAATATAGCTTTCACAAACTATGCTGATCGATACTATTATCACGCAAGTCTCCAACCATTCGTTTATTGTAGACTTGCTGCTCAATCCGACCATATATAGCCCATCTCCTGGAGATTGGATGGAATTATAGGGCTCTGTGTAGGATGCTTTCATTAAAAAATAATTATTAAATCCTCATGCAGCATCTCACTCTTGAAGACTAGAGGGTAAACACTTAAATTCCTACGGGAATGTCATATAAACTAATATAATAATAATAATGGGGAAAACAATATGGCAGGATATCCTCATAGGAAAATCAACAGTAAAGTTATATATAGCTATTAATAAAGAGACATAGAAGAGATATAATTTCTCTGAAGAATTACTATTGCAATATGTATATTCTGCACAATACTGGAATATATCCCCAATGCTGTATATAAAAATCAGTAATAAATAGGCAATACGCAAAAATATAACACAAGAAAACATGATGCAGAGATCCATTCCCAACAGACCAGGAGAAGAAATTGATCTTAGTTAGGAAAAAAGAGAAGGCAAAGTAAGAAATTTAAATTCCAGGTGGAGCTCTTACATATAGCTGGAGATGAGCTAATCAGAGGCTAATTACTGTTACTGATATGTTAGTAGAAGAGACTTTTAAATAACCAGAAAGAGACTGCCCCCAGCAGAAAGGAACAATAAACAATATCATATGGTGTGGAAAAAAATCTGAATGGAATTTCAAGAAGGTCTTTGATTCCTCTGTATACAATTTCAGGGAACTCTTAAACAGGATTGGGGACTTCAACAGCAGAGTCCAGGGAAGGGGTAGGGACGGTTTTATGGCCTGCAGCATGCAGGGGGTCAGACCAGATGATCATAATGGTCCCTTCTGACCTTAAAGTCTATGAGTCTATGAGTCTATGAGTCTGATTATGTAGCTCAATGATTTGACTAAATACGTTATTGAAAAATAAAAGCCCTCCACATTTAAATTTAAAAAATGTATTCACATGAAAAGAAAAGATGTTCTTCAGTTTTACTCTGATCATATTGACTTGGACTTTCTTATTTTAAGCACCAGTCATGAACTCATTAGATAGTGGGCAGAAAGCCTTTCAACCTTGTTCCTCAAAGGTTAATATTATGGCTACAGGAATTTTAATTTGCAAAAGAGGGTAATCTACTGTACGGGTTTGAATGAAGCAGCTATGCTGCTGCTTCCAGGGGAGAAAAACAAATCAATCATTCTGCTGTTAACATTCAAAGTGTGTGCTGGTTCAGTTTCCACCTCCTGAAACATGGTGGCTGCCTCTAGAACATTCAAGCCAGCCTCACAACAACCAGTTCTGTGTGTGGCACAGAAAACTTCCTTTCCCTTACACCACTGTGCAGTCAAACTATTCTTCTTATTTACACATATGGCCTGTGTTATATTGGAGCTCAAACTACATAATCATAATGGTCCTGCCTGACCTCAATCCATGAAGTCTCAGGACATGTAGCTTAACAAGTATTATACGCCTGGAGCATTTAGTCATTTATTTATTGAAGAGGGGAGGGCTAGTGCCACCCCCAGAGGCCCTAGATCTGCTGCTGTAGCAAATATGTTCACTCTCTTGTCCTTTAGGAGGCAGGTTAAGTTAGACCTGAAAGGAGTGCGGTAGGCTCAGTGACCACACTTAACTGGGCTGGAATTTTATCAGGGTTACTTATGGACATCTTCAACCACAGCTGAAACCAAATATGACTTGGACAGCCAGGGAGTTAGGGTTGCAGAACTCATTTCCCTACAGCCTTTGCTCTTGGAGATAATGGAGGCTATGTGCACAAGATAGGTTTCATCCAGTAAACAGGAAACAACAACTAGCAGGAAGCTCCTTTTCTTATGCTTAAAACTAGCACTTTCCTTTTCAGGCTAATTTCAAAACCCTGAGGACTGCCTGACATATCACAGCTAACCCTGTTCACCCTAAACATACTGTTTTTCTTCCCTTGCTTGTTGCTGCAGCTGATTGCCAGTTAGCAGTGTTGTTTCATAGGCCAGATTTCTGAAAGACTTTTGACCCCAGGGCTTTGCCTTTCTAAATCTTTATCCAAGTAGCCACAGTTTGCCTTCTTCAATGGAAACCAAACATTCCATAATCACAGAATCTGGGTTGTTAAAATGTTCTCAAATAGTATCAATTAAAATGACTCAAGAAACAGAAAGTTTTCATCACCCTGATATTGGGGGGAAAGAAATGTTGTCGAACAGATGAGAAAGTTGGGAGACTTCCACAGCTGATTAAAGGCAAGTTCATTCCTTGTTATTAAGTTAACATTGATTTAACATGAACTCCACTTTTAATACTAGTAAATATCTGACCTCCAAAGAACAAGCTCTGTAGACCCTCATGCATTTGATTACAGACAGATGTTAAGAGGTGATTAGCACCTGAAACTCACATTGGCTTTAATGGGATTTGCACAGCCGCTCCCACTTACTGGGAGAAGTGCTCAGCACTTCTCAGGGACAAGCCCTATGTCAGAAGAATGTCTGTTCTCCAGGATGGAAAGCAACAGCACAACAACCATTTGCAGTGGTGGCGATGTGAAACCAGTAACAGCCAGACCTAAAAATTGTTTTGAAAATTCCACACATACATTTCTGCCTAGCTACCTGTGCTATTGCAACTAATCACACGTGCCACTCAATACCTTAGAATTTTTTTTTCATATAGGGCAAATCTTTGTTATCTATGATACTCCTCTGTGTAACTTGGCAAATGCTGTCTTTTAATGGCAACCACTTAAGAATATTGTTCTAATTTTTACATCCACATATTATTCAAGTAGGGCTTGATCCTGTGAGGTGCTGAGCATCTTCATGGGCGTTGAGGGTGCTCAGCACCTTGAAAGATCAAGCTGTTAATGGTGTGTGTGTGTGTGTATATATATATGGAAAAAAACATTACAGTTCATCTTTAAGGGCCAGTTTCTGCCACCCTTCCTCACATTAAATAAGCACCTTATCTGACAAGTGGTCTTAGTGATTTCAGGGAGATTATTCACAGAGTAAGGCACTACTCAGTGCGAGTAGGGGGCAGCTTGGGGTAAAAAATGATTCAAGAGCAATTGATAAAATTGCCAGTTATATATTGCACAATGAAATCTGAATATTTTCTATTACCCATAGGCCTATTCTAATCATCATGTAATCGTGCTATAACACACACAAGAAAGAGATACTATGCAGCAAATGGAAGTTTCCCAGCTGTTGCCCCTTGATGCTTGTTTCTCAATCAGCGATCTGTGTGGTTATCTTGAACACTGGGACAAGTAATCTGTCTCTGTCCTCTGCCCAGTTCCCAGATGATTTTAATGACCTTGTGCATTACAAATGAGAATCACGTCTACTGCTTGACTCTCTCTCTTGGCCTCTCAGTGAGGACTGCCATTTTCCAGACAGATATATCTCGGGGATTGTGCATATTTTCCCATAGATTTAGAACATATTCTAGGAACAGCATCTTTTAAATTGTGCCTGTTTCCTTCTCTTGTTAGCTAGCACAATGAAGCCATACCTGTCCTTTGATAGATACGGTAAGATGCCTGAGGTTCCTTTATTAATAGTTAACATTTAACACCCTTCATCCACAGAGCTTAAATTGCTTTACAAAGGTAGATAAGGATTATTAGAGAAAAGGAGATAATATTTAAATTAATTAAATTCTGAATTAAAATCTCATCTGGGTCCCTCAGTCTTAACTAGATCTGCTGTCTTACACTGTAATCTCCTTAGGAAACCATCTCCATCGGTGTCTCATGCTGTGCTACGTGCATCAGCTCTTACCACCAAGTCCCATTTTACAGATGGGGAAACTGAGACACAAAGACTGAGAGGCTTGCACAAGATCACATAGTGACTCAATGGTAGAGCTGAGGAGAGAACCTTAGTCTGACTCCCAGATCAATCCAATAGACAAAAGCCTCGCTGTTTGCTGCCGGTACCTTTCCTGCCTACGTAATACTGAGAAATGGTTAAAAAAACATCAAAAGTTTATGTACCCAGGAATGTTTTCTATGGTAAGATTTAGGTAATGATAATATATGAGACATTTGCCAAAAATAGTTCCTGTGCTAATGAGTGTGCTTCTATCCTGAAACAACCAATGTATCTGTTGCTAACTTTACCTTTTGATTTTATAAATGGTCTGACTACCTAGCACTCTGGCTGACACCAGAACCGAACTGAATGCATGAGTGATGGTAGATCATGCTTCACATCGTCATTGCTCATTACTGCCCACACTGGATATATCTTGTTCCTTTCAGATGTCCTGGTGCAAATGTTTTCATGGTGCTGTGCTAGCAGTTAATGGTGCAAGGGGAACACGTGTATAAAACACTAAAAATACTTTACATTCACAAGAAAGCCTTTTTCTATCGTGTTACAGAATGACAACAGGCCAGCTGGCAATCTATGGCTGCATGGAGGGAATACAATGAGTAGGATAAATTAATGTATTGACCATATTCACTAAGATGATGGTACTGGATATTACTGTCAACCAAACTGCTGCACTTTTACTTATATCTACAAATGAGCAATAAAACAATGTGTTTTACCCACTATTAACTTTAAGCGATCTTTCTGGTGTGCATCCTTACCTGCTCGAACACCTTCATAGAAGTCATGGCCACTCTGAAAGACAAAGAAACATGTAAACAATACATTCCATTTCACCCCCCTTTCACTGGGGGCTCCTTGTTTCTGTATCAAGTCCATGTTACACAAGCCTCTACCCAACTCCACTTCCACTGCTCTCGTCTTGTTCTCTTACTATTACACTCCTGTGGATGTTCTCACCTAACTGCTCCCTTGTCTCTTCCCTCAATTCTGGCTTTTGCACCTTCTTTCATGCTACACCCTATGTTTGGAACAACCTTCTGAGTCCATCCACCAAGTGCTCTCCTCCCATCCAAAATCTTCCTATACTGATCCATCTTACTAACATAGCTCCAAACCTCCTATCATTTGAACTGCTGTCTTGTGCACTGTGGTTGACTGAATTATGGTCATATCATCCGTCCATGGCACATCACATTGACATTGTATGGGAGTTCCCCACAATGAGGCTCACAGGATTGGTCTTTAGACTGTAAACTCCTCAAGGCAGAGAGCCCTTGTCTTCATTTGTTTTGTGATGTACTGTGTATGCTTATCACACTTTTCAGTTAAATAATTAATAATAATTATCCTGATTGCGTTTTATTAGAAATGGAGTGACAATACTCATTTGAGGAAGGGAGTAATTATATTTTCAGTACGAATGAGGCATGCCACACATTTCCAAGGTCTATCTGAAACAAAACTATCAATTCAAAAATAATATTTTTATGTCATTTCATATTTTATATGACAAAAAGTGACTAAATTAACAGAGCAGGCTTCCTGTCAGGAATCGTACAGGGTTTCATTCAGACAACTATGCTGCTGCACCAGAACTACTTCACCAAGCTAAGTACTGTACACTACTTATTATTTAATTCTCCATATTGTAGCTTCACCATATTTTTCTTAGTAAACCACTGTCCCTCCTATAACCTCGTTTTGCTGGCTACCTTTCCTTCCAGTTGCACAAGCAGGCATACAAATGGAAACTGCCATTTTGAACAAAGACACCACTAAGATACTGACAGTGATATATTTCTCAGCTATATTTGTTGGTATAATTAGTATGGCATTGCAAAAGTGGGCAACCAGCTCCTCATGTCTGGAAGGGGCAAATGTTTTCTACTTTTTTCTTACCATGCATGCCTGGCTCAGTCTGTATTCCATAGTTAGTACATCTTGCAAGTTCATGGAAGCTCCTTCTCTAAGTTGTCTCAAAGTCATTTTTAAGGACGTAGGTGACATTTTATTAATTGTCTGTGGAAGACATTAAACTTCATTTTTTTCTGTATTAGATTTTTGGTTAAATGGTTTTCAAAAATGAAGACAAACGGTTATTTTATTACAGGTGTAATGATACAAAACAACACTTGGCAATACTCTAGCACTTCCATCCTCCCTAAGCTTATCTGCCCTGTCCTCTCCACCTCTACGTAACTCTTACAAACCCACCTCTGCCATGCTGCTATACAAAATCATGTTAATTTGCCCAAAAATCTCTGTTATTCCCCCTTCCCTAATCTTTTATCTATGGCATATAAAAATAGCACTGAAATATCACTGATTTCTAGCAGGCTTCCAAGTGACTTCAAAATAGTCCCTGCTGTTCCTTAATCTTTTATTTTTCTCTTGTGCATTGTTTTTCAGTACTACAGCCCCTCTTTTGATAGAGAACAGAAGTCTATCCTGTGAAGACAGGGCTCAGGCACTAAACTGGCAACCTACTCCACACAGGGACACATGTGCCCAGGCAGACCCTCACGGGAACCTGAGTTCTATGCAGGCATACATTCCACCCCTAAGGAGTAGTTTGCAGGACCGGGGCTCAAATCTAGACTAATTTGATTTGTCAGTGGACTTCTTGATTCATACTAGGGTACATGAGAGCAGAATTTGGCCTTTTATATCAGTTCAGTATGAACTATTACACATTTAAGAATTACAGGCACAAGATCCAAAACATTTTAAAACTCTGATCATTATTTCCATCATCTGCAGCTACAAGAGATCTTGCAGGTAAGCTATGGATACAGTATTCAGGTTTTGTTTAGTGCAATGTTCAGAATAATATGGGAATATGTGTGTTGTCCCAACATTTAAGTTTAAAAAAAGTGCATTTCTCCTTATACTTATTTGCAAAGACTAGATAATTGGTCTGCACTCCTTCCACTAAAAAAAAAAAGAAGAAAAAAAAAATAGTGTCTTTTTAATTTAAATAAATAAATAAACAAACAATTGTCAGAAGCCTATCACTCATGAGTAACTTTCAATTAAAAACAGACCATGTGCCAGATGAATGAAAAAACATAGTTAAGGAATTAGAACTGAGCCCCAAAAATTTCCTTGGAGAAAGGAATGTAAACAGGAGTTCTATTTTTTAATTATGACAAGTAGGTGATTAATAAGAACATAAGAACGGCCATTCTAGGTCAGACCAATGGTCCATCTAACCCAGTCTCCTGTCTTCCGACAGTGGCCAATGCCAGGTGCTTCAGAGGGAATGAAAAGAACAGGTCATCATCCAGTGATCCATATTCTGTTACCCATTCCCAGCTCTGGCAAACAGAGGCTAGCAACACCATCCCTGCCCATCCTGGCTAATAGCCATGATGGACCTATCCTCCATGAATTTATCTAGCTCTTTTTTGAACCCTGTTATAGTCTTGGCCTTCACAACATATTCTGGTAAAGAGTTCCACAGCTTGACTGTATTTTTTAAAATCTTAAAACTTAAGGATTTTATGTAAGCATGAATAAACGATTCACACCATTCATACCACAATAGTATGCTCTGATTTACAAAAGATTGCTTATTACTACAATGGAAAGTGGCAGATGGTAAGATTTACCTATTCATATTATCAGTGAGGATATTAAGCTCTTAATCCACAGACTGAAATAGCAGATTTCCAGTTATTAACACCAAGAAATTTTCTGCTCCTCGCTGCTCTGATTTCTCATTCTCTCTCCCTCCAGATGACAGCTCCTAGAGAGTAATAACCTTGTTTGCCTGTTTACTTATGTCTACTAACTCAACTGCTGTGGAAGGTAGATCCTAGTAACTAGTGATTCAAGTTTTATCACAGTTCTGCATGTATCCATCAGCTGGTTTGAAAGTCAAGCTTGGGGAAATGGTTTGGAAAAAATACATCCTGGCTTGAACTGGTAACTTCCATAACGGATCCATAGCTGTTTTTTTGTACTTTAGCTCCTCTACCTCCCTCCCTCATTCACCCACCCTGACTGCAATTTGCTGCTCTTCAGACCTGTTCAGTGATTCCTAATAAAGCTGCCTTAATTTCCCTTTTTTCCCTTAATTTCCTTTTCTCTTCCTGGCCCCATTTCCACAAAGGGCCCTTTACCCCTTTGCTCAATGGCAAACTCTTGTGTGATCTGGAAATCTTTGCTGGGACCAGACCAGATGTTATATTCAAAATTCTGGACACCTACGAGTTTCCCTGGGTGAAATATGCACAGTGCATTGTGGGGCACCACTGATCAAGGGGAGCACTGAAGCAGGAAAGATTTGAAAACAGCAGTTTACTAAGCTAATGCACACAGAGGCTGCCAAAGAGGTTGGAGGTGGAGGGAGCATTGCTATAAATCTTGTAGAGAATAGAGGAAAGGGAAAGAAAAAGAAGCACAAAAGGTGGGTGTAACGCAGCAAAAATGAGTCACCAATGTATCTATAAATGAACTGATAGTATAAGAGAAAGATCAGATCTGAGGAACAAAATCGAAGAGGAACAGATTGCATTGTGAGGGAGAAATATGGGATGCCGATAAGATATTATGAAGGCCGTTGCCACCCATTCCATTTTTCATGAGATCATCTTTATTTCAGTGTAGCAGTCCTACATACTGCAAGTTGGATTTGCAACACCATTAATCGTCAGAACTTTATCATCGTACGGTGAGGAAAGTAAGTGTAAGGAATGGAGTCCTCCCAGAAATAACAGCTGCAATAGAAGAATTGCTCCCTTTCAGTCACAAAATACAGGTTGCTAAGAAAGTTTCTCATATGCCCCATAGCATCCAGTTTTAGGTTTTCTGGGAAGAAGAGGGTTGTTTGTTTGTTTGAGATGGGTGACAGAAGTAAACTTTTCCCCTCAGGGCCGGCTTTAGGCCAATTCCACCAATTCCCCCGAATCGGGCCCCGCGCTTAAGAGGGCCCCGCGCCCAGTGGCAGGGTCGCCCAGAGTGGGGGGCAAGTGGCAGAGAATCCCTTCCCTGCTAGAGGCACCTTTTTAATTTTTACTCACCCGGCGGCGCTCCAGGTCTTTGGCAGCGGGTCCTTCACTCGCTCCGGGTCTTTGGCGGCACTTTGGTGGTGGGTCCTTCAGTGCCGCCGAAGACCCGGAGCGAGTGAAGGACCCGCCGCCAAAGACTAGGAGTGCGGCCCGGTGAGTACAAGCCCCACGTGTTTTTTTTAAGGTGGTTTTTTTTTTTTAGTCATCCCTGTCGGGGCCCCGTCGAAACTGTTCGAATCGGGCCCCGCACTTCCTAAAGCCGGCCCTGTTTCCCCTCAGCTGTAAGGGAGAAAGAAACGAAAGGGTTAGTTAGAGAGATGAAGAGTTAATTATGTCCTGCCGGGAGAACTGGGAGTGAAAAACCTTACTATATTAAGCGAAAGAGGCGACAAAGCTGGGATCTACAAAGGAACTTAGGCATTGCAACACTGAGGGTCACAGTGCCTAGGAAGTCACAGGAATAACACTGAAATCCACAAGGCCAAATTAGACGCTTAGGTTCCCTAGACAATGAATGGGGAAAGACAGGCACCTTAAAATGCAATCCACAAAGCCAGCACACTAGGTCAGGCTCTGCCTAAGCTAGCCAACGAGATGCCAACGAGAAGAGTGTGTGTTCAGCCCTGCCCTGATCTCAGAGAGCTGCTGAAGTCCAAGCTGCAGGGAGGTGCCTATGTCATCTTAGCGATCCACAAATGGGAACCTGCTGCCTGGAATCAGGCACCTAAGCTGTGTTTGAGCAAGAGAGTTAGGCGCCTGCCTCACTACAGATAAAACAACCAGAGGAGGTGGCGGTGCGGCTGCTGCCGCCACCTTATAATTTTTAACCTCCTCTGGAAGAGGAGGAAATTGAACCTGGGTCTCTCACTTCCCACACAAGTGCTCTAACCACTTGGCTAAAAGTTGAGAGAGAGCACCCTCCCCCACATCAATTCTGAATGGACCTGATCTGGTAGGTATGCTCAGAGGCCCCTACAAGATTTGGCTCCACAGGCAACTCAGGTGGCTAAACGCCTGTCTGCTCCTGGTTTGTGAATCACTCTGAGGCTTAGGCAGGAGATAGGTGTCCAGATACCTACAGGAGGGCAACAGTGCATGTGCTCAGAGGCAGAAACATGGGTGCTGAGGGAACTTTTATTCTGAAAAACTTAGACACCGAGTTTAGCCATCTACAGGGCTTGGCAGAAGTTTTGGATCACAGTGGAGCCAAAACTGGGACTGAGGTGCCTAAACCTGATACTTAGGCACCTAAATCTGGGTAGTAGGGCTTAAGTACTTTTGTGAATCCCACCCAAAGTGTTTTATTAATCTGAGGTTTCCCCTGTTAACTCATTTTAAGTTTAATTGAGCTCAAGGAATCAAGGTTACTCTCCCCTGTATGAATGAGTAATATGTGGCGGGTTTTTTCTTCAAACTATTCAACTTTTTTCAAGCTCTTTCTCCTCCCAAGTAGCTAAAGTAGTAAACGCCATACTGCTGTATCAGGAAAACATAATCTTTGCTGGATTTCTAAGCTTAAAAAGGAAAATACTGGTGTCTAATGTGGCACTTCCCCTTAGAATAGGGAGGAGACACTCGTTACTGGCTTGCTAAAAGAGAGACCAGTCACCTCTATTAATCTGAGATGAACTCATAAGGTTTCTGTTGGTTGAATTAAGAATGATAAGAAGGAAAATGCTGCCCTATCCAGCAGAGTAAAGGAAAACAATTTAAAAGGAACTGTATGGCTAAATTTTTCTGTTGGCACATTAGGAATTGCTCTTCTGAAATGCTGATGGGAACTCTGGTAATTCAGGTGCAATAAACTTCGAGTTTTGGGGAGGGCTGTCTGTGTTTTCTTTGCTGCTTTTATTATTAGCTTGTTACTGTAATCCAGTAGGATCTTGTGATGGCATATAGCCTCAATCCTGGCTCTGAAAGGGTTAATGTGGGTCTGAAAAGCCAGTTAACTCATCTGACTGCACCTGCAGGATGGGCCAGGCACCGGGTGGTGACTATAAAGAAAGGAAGCACAGATGAGAAAGAGGCTGTAGGGAGAGTTGGAAAAAATACTTCAGTGCCTTGTTTGGTGTGAGAGAGTGGAGAGACTGGGTGGATCACAGAGGAAGTTTACGGGGAGAGTTGGCTCTGGAATTCTCTCCTGAGTAACAAAGTCTGACAAGAGGCAGCAGAGATACAGAGAAGCCAGTGCGATGGAGCAAGCTCTGGTGGTGAACCCTGATAATGGGGCAGGACCTGGACTTCCAAGGAGAAAGCCCTGGATGGTGCTCAGTTGAGGAATGGAGATGGATCAAGTCTGAGGAGGGGAGAAGTGGGTTATGTTTGTTCTGTTGGTTTAGGACAGAGGTAGGCAAACTACGGCCCGTGGGACCGTCCTGCCCAGCCCTTGAGCTCCTGGCCGGGGAGGCCCGGCCCCTCCCCCACTGTACCCCCTCCCCTGCAGCCATGCTGCCACACAGGCAGCACTCTGGGCGGCGGGGTTGTGCGCTCCTGCCGAGCAGCACGGCAGCGTGTTTGGCTCCGGGCAGCGCAGCAGCCAGACATGCTGCTCTGACCTGCATGGTAAGGGGGCCGGGGCCAGGGGGTTGGATAAGGGGCAGGCGGTCCCGGGGGGCAGTCAGGGGACAGGAAGCAGGGGGCGGTTGGATGGGGTCGGAGGTTCTGGGGGGCGGTTAGGGGATGGGGGTGGGGTTGGATAAGTGTGGGAGTCCGGGGGGGCCTGTCAGGGGGCGGGGGTGTGGATAGAGGTCAGGGGACGGGGAACAGGAAGGGTTGGATAGGCGTGGCATCCCAGGGACCCTGTCAAGGGGCAAGGGTGTGGATAGGGGTCAGAGCAATCAGGGGACTGAGAGCGGGGGGGTTGGATAGGGGATGGGGTCCTGGGAGCGGTTAGGGGCAGGGGGTCCCAGGAGGGGGTGGTTAAGGGACAAGGAGCAGGGGGGGGTTGATAGGTCAGAGGTTCTAAGGGGGGCAGTCAGGGAGTGGGACGTGGGAGGGGGCGGATAGGAGGCGGGCACCAGGCTGTTTGGGGAGGCACAGCCTTCCCTACCTGACCATCCATACAGTTTTGCAACCCCAATGTGGCCCTCGGGCCAAAAAGTTTTCCCACCCCTGGTTTAGGATTTTGTTGGGGAATTCCAGGCTAGAGCCCTGTGAGTTCTTGCCCTGAGAAAAGGGTGACCCTAGAGAGGGTGTCAGGAGAAGGCCTGAAAAAGAGACTACAAGAGGAAGAAGTCCAAGGAGGCAGTAGAAAGAAGTATGATGAAGAAGCCCTTGGCTTCTAATTATAGGGTCCCTGGACTTGAACCCAGTGTAGTGGGTGGACCTGGGTACCCCTACCATCTGCCAGTGGAGTTGGTGGTGGGAGGCCACTCATGAGAAGGGGATCTGGACAATTGAAAATCTGAGAGAAACGTGTGGGGTCCCTGGGTCCCAAATCAGGCTGAATTCCTTTGTTGTACTTTCTGTTATCCTGTAAAGGGTAAGACTAAAGCATGATCTGTCCATAGGGCTGAGTCATAAGAAGAGTCAGACCATTGCCGGGCCGTTGCCAGCTTTATCAGGGGGTGCTATAGAGGACATGAAGGGGTGCACCAGCAGAGAGTCCAGCTTTCACGGATCCATACATTAATGGAGGGAATTCCTGAATCCAGACTGTCTTGCCCCCTTCATCCCTCTCACACATCTCTTATAAGTATCTGAACTTTCACAAGTTGGTGTTTGTCTCCCAACTTGATTTTAAAATAAAGCAATCACCCTCATTTTGACAAGGGGTCTCATAGCCTGTAAGACTAGTTTATAGGACACTAAAGTGTTTCAAAATGTCTTTTAGAGGGAGCAGTGTTGGTTGTGAGGTATTGTTACAATGCAATACCACTTCATGAACGTCATGACAACACAACACCATTCTCTCATATGCTGAGGTAAGTTTGTCCTGAAGGACACTTTAAAAAATGTCATCAATTAGCTACAGTCAAATGACAGCTCTGACAGTTTTCAGGTTTTCTCATCACTTCTTGATATTGTAGCTCAGTTGCATAGTGGCCTCATTAAGAGTGCCCATTGGACCATATTCTGATTCAGGAAAGCAGCGATACTGTATGTCAGGATTGCACTGGCAAGAGCTGGACAGCCAGCAGTGCAACTGCCTGCAGTATACCTGGATCATTGCCAGTGCTATTAGTTCCACTTATTAACACTAAAATAACTTGCACATCAAAGGCCTAATACTTCCAGAATAATATAGTCTGCATTTGATTTTCAATAATGCCTATGGAATAACCATACCCTGTCCATGATGCACCATAAGAGTATACATTAATAGATTCTAAGGCCAGAAGGGACCACTGTGATCACATAATGTGACCGGCTGTACAACACGGGCCATAGAACTCACTCAAAATTATTCCGAGAGCATCTCTCTTAGAAAAACATCCAATCTTGATTTTAAAATGGTCACTGATGGAGAATCCACCACAACCCTTATTGTTCCAATGGTTAATTACTCCCACCATTAAAAATCTGTGGGGAGTTCTATGGCCTTCGATGTGTGAATAATTTTAATTATATGTTTGCTAGATTAAAGAGCCCATTATCAAATATTTGTTCTCCATGGAGGTATTTACAGACTGTGATCAAGTCACCCTTTAACTTTCTCCTTATTAAGCTAATAGACTGAGTTCCTTGAGTCTATCTCTGTAAAACAGGTTTTCTAATCCTTAATCATTCTCTTGGCTCTTCTCTGAACTCTAACCAATTTTTCAATATCCTTCTTGAATTGTGGACACCAGCACTGGACAGAGTATTCCAGTAGTGCCCAATACAAAGGTAAAATAACCTGTAGTTTTACTTGAGATCTCCCTGTTTATGCATCCAACAATCGCATGAACCTTTTGGCCATAACGTTGCACTGGGAGATCACATTCAGCTGACTATCCACCATGACCCCCAAATCTTTTTCAGAGTCACTGCTTCCCAAGATAGTCCCCCATCCTGTAAGTATGGCCTACATTCTTTGCTCCTAGATGTACGCTTACATTTGGCTGTATTAAAATACATATTGTTGGCTTGTCTCCAGCTTAAAGTGATCTAGGTTACTCTGTAGCACTGAGCCATCCTCTTCCTTATTTACCACTTTAATTTATCAATATACAAACAACGCAAACACAAAATTTGTATTTATTCCTGTATACACTGAACAAATTAAATTTTATCTAAGCTATCTGTAATATGCCACTGTAGTATCTAGACACCAACGGTGAAATCCTCGTCCCACTCAAACAGATAGCAAAGCCCCATGGTTTTCAATAGGGCCAGGATTTCATACAGTGTATCAGAATCTCAGTATCTGGGGTGAAATTTTGGCCCTATTGAACTTGGTGGAAGGATTACTACTGAATTCAAAGGGGCCAGGATTTCGCCCTCTAAATCAATTTACAGACCTTTAGCCAACCCTCCTGACTCTTGCTATGTAAGAAATCTATCAACGAAAGGTTAGTCTAAAAAACCCATCACTCAAAACCTGTCTACAAGAATGATTAGATGATGGCTAATTGGGGTGTGAATCTACCTGTGCTAGCCTTCTGCATGTAACTGTCTGTGTGCATCCTGCTGATGCATATTAGCAGTTCATTAATGTGCTTTGAGCTAGCCATGTTTCAAAACGACAGTTAGACAATGCTGGCGCAAGAACAAATGCATATAAACTAGCCATCAACAAGTTTAGGCTTGAAATTAAACTAAGATTTCTAACAATCAGGGGAGTGAAGATCTGGAACAGCCTTCCAAGGGGAGCAGTAGCGGCAAAAAACCTAACTGGCTTCAAGACTGAGCTTGATATGTTTTCTGGAGGGGATGTTATGATGAAGTTTTCTAGAATTGCATATGGCCTGCTATTAGCAAATATCTCTAAATGGCCTGGAGATGGGACACTAGAGGGGAGGGTTCTGAGTGACTGCAGAGAATTCTTTCCCAGGTGTCTGGCTGCTGGGTCTCGCCCACGTGCTCAGTGTCTAACCTATTGACCTGGGGGAGAAATCTGTCCCAACCATAAATACGGCAGAGTGGCGGAGACACTGGGGGGGTTTCACCTTCCTGTGCAACATGGACCATGGGTCACGTATTGATTTGAACTAGAGTAAATAGTGGATTCTCTGTCACTTGAAGTCTTTAAATCATGATTTGAGGACTTCAGCAACTCAGCCAGAGGTTATGGAGTCTATTGTAGGAATGGGTGGGTGAAATTCTGTGGCCTGTGATGTGCAAGGTGGTCAGACCAAACGATTATGATGGTCCCTTCTGGCCTTAAAGTCTATGAGAATCTTTGTCAAGGATGAAAGCTTTCATTTTAAAAGGATAGAACAGCTTAAAGGTTCTGCTGCTCCTCTTCCTCTCCTGTGCTGCTCTTCCTCCCTGAACGCTGCCCTGTTTGTCCGTCTGTCAGTGCTCCTCCTCCCACCTATTCAGCAGTCACAGGCTGCAGGGGAGGAAGAAGTGGTGGTGCTGAGGCTACACCTCCTTTTTCCACCCTGCAGAAGGGCACTGCAAGTGGGCAGAATGGCTTCCTGTTCCAGGTCCTTAACTGCTCCACTCTACAGCCGGTGCTTGGAGAAGGAGGAAACGCAAAGAGAGCCAGAAAGTAGGTAAGTGGGTGCCTATAACAATCCAGGAGAGGAGCGGGGGAGTACTGACCTGGAAGCAGTGTAAGAGGAAGCCATGGAACGGAGTGGGAAGGACAAAGCATGCACACGTGCAGAAACCTAACCACTACTGTTAAGCGTCAAGACAAATGAATGTTTTGATAATTTCATACCCATCACCCTACCCCCACCGCACAAATGCAGACACAAACCTTGTGAGTGCATGGAGGGGTTTGTGTGTAGTCAAAAGGGCAAGTGGTGGGTGCATGGCTGTCTGTGTGGGTTGGGTGGGTGGGTGTACAAGTGTGTTGAGAGGTGTGCGTGTAAGAGTGGCTGAGGCAGGGGGTGACTATCGGTGTTTCACTGGCAGAATGTTGCGGGCAGATGAAGAGACATGTAAATGTCTACAAGTATCAAGGGGGAGCAGGAAAGAAAGGAAGGATGGAAGAACATGGAGAAAAAAACCAAGGAGAAGAGGTAAGGAACATAGGGAAAGAAAAGGATTCAGGGGAAAAAAGAAGAGAAGGAAAAATCAGTCTGAAGTGAAATTTAATATTGAAAAAGGCAGAGGGCAACTAATTCTAGAAGCTGAAGAAGGATAAAGGAAAGAGAAGAAATTCCAGAAGAAAGGGATATCATTAGGTCAGATTCTCACTCATGCTAGGGCTACTTTGCTTTGCCCCCTGATAGAAAGACAACCTCCAAGCTGGCTTAACCAGCTTCCTGGGGCTGACGCCAGCATGGGGAACCATCTAGGTGGTGTAGGGCCAATTTAGCTGGGGGTATGCCACCCCTTCTGAGCCCCGACTGAGGCACGGCCAGGGCAACAGAAGTGCACCCAGGGAACTGGAATGGCCCTTGGCCAGCTGGGCAAAACTACTGGAGAAGGAGCCAAACACCTGGCCCTATGCCCAGTGTCCTATTCACTTTTCTGCTTTTAATATGTAAAAATGCTATTCTGGGTTAGGAGACTTTTATGGCTCCCTCTGTACCATGTACAATTAGTCACTTGGGGCCTAATCCAATACCCACTGAAGTCAATGGAAGCTTTTGCTGGATGCAGGATCTGGTCCATGGCAATTAAGGCATGCAGACATACAGGTGGAGTGATACAAAAAGCTGTGTCAATAGATATTTTTATAATTGCCTAAAACACTTGAAAAAAGTTTCCTATAACATGTAGCACATGTAGAATCCTTAATATGATGAGGTAGGGTGATGTAAAGGTTTCATGAACAGTCATTTGGGATGACCGTCATAACTCACTCATAAGTAATCTGGTCATCCTAAATTCAGGCCAGTAAACCTTTTAGATCACACCATCATGTGCTCCCTATTTAGAATATGTAAACTCTCCTGTAAGTTAATGTCCAGCAGGTTTTTGGTCTATACATTTGCACGTAC
The DNA here is from genome assembly GCF_013100865.1 of Trachemys scripta elegans. NCBI lineage: Eukaryota > Metazoa > Chordata > Testudines > Emydidae > Trachemys > Trachemys scripta. The sequence continues at coordinate 49,544,642 of NC_048308.1, forward strand.
TGTAAACTACTTCAACAATTCTGATCCAGACTGGATCAGCTGTGGTTTAAAGAGAGAGAGACTGATTTTCACATACAAATAACTATAATCAGCTATGCTTTCCTGACTTGTCTGCTGTCTTCAGCTGAGTTTTTCAGTAAAAACATTAATTACACAATTTAAGCACAGAAATATCTGCTATTTTTTACTAAAAAAAAAATCAGACCTGGTTTTGTACCTTTTTTAAAAAATACATACAGTTTGGGAATTTAGGTCAACAATAACATTATTAAATTATTATGAAATATTATACAGTTCTTATAAATTATAAACTATACTGCTCTTTGTACCAGGAACACACCGCCTTGTCTCACTAGATGTTACCCTGTGTTCATATCCTGAATATAAGGTTTCAGCTTTTTCGACTATTTTTGAAGACCACTTGAGCCAATTTTCAGCCTAAAAGAGAAATAAGTTTGAGCTACTAATTTAGATCCAGTAAACATAAGAGTCATAATGATTAAATGTCTTTTAGGCACAAATTTTCAATTAAATAACTATGCTGTACTGTAGTATTTAACAAAAGCATGTACTGTAAATTTCTTAATAGGGAAGATGACAATGACTGACACTTATATAGTCCTTTCTTCTACAGAATCCCAAAGCATTTTACAAACTATGGTACTGTGATAGGATCTCTATCCCACTAAGAGGGTTAATGAGAGCTTCAGAACTCAATTAACCTACCTGTTGGCACCTGAACAGGTGTTAAGAAGGTTGGTTAGAAGAGTCACCTGGAAAGGAGTCAAGTTTCCTTAAAAAGACAGAATGGTCAGCTAGTGATAGACCCAGAAAAGATGAGGCTGGGAGTTCCTGCACTGTGGGAATGGTTTGATAGAAGAAAGAAGCAGAGTATCTAGGAAGCCTCCAGAAGGACTCACATTCAAGCCTGGGTAGGGTGGAAGTGGTTTAAGTTTGTACTTTCGGTTTGGAAGAATCCTGTAAGTTATGAAGTATGAAACCTCTGAGGGTATATCTACACTGCAATTAGACACCCGTGGCTACCTCAGCCTGTCAACAGGCTTTTCCTACAGCTCCTTCCCGGGCCAGCTGACTTGAGCTTGGGCTGCAGCAGCGCCGTTTAACTGCAGTATAGACTTCTGGGCTCAGGCTGCTGTTAAATAAACCTACTGTCCAAACCCTGCGAACCCAAGTCAGCTGGTACAGGCCAGCCATGGGTATCTAATTGCAATGTAGATATACCCTGAGAGTCTGAGAAAAATACAGGTACACAGTGGGCCCAAGAAGGAGCTGTAGGAAAGGCCTGTTGACAGGTTGAGGTAGGAAGACATTCAGGGAAGGTAGCACAGAATGGGTTTGAATAAATAAACCTTGTCTTTTCACTATAGGGTCCCTGGGCTGACACCCAGAGAAGTGGGAGGGCCTAAGTTCCCCTATCACTCACCAGTGAATGAACTTTCTCCTTGTATAAGGGGATGAGGACTCATGAAAGCCCTGGGGACAAGAAGATGTAAGGACCAGGGGACCCAGAGTCAAGGGCTGAAAACCTGATGTAAAGTTGCTGGACTTTTTGTTACCCTGGAAGGGGTGGAACTAAAATGTGACCTGGCTGCAGGGCCACGTCATGAGAAAAGAGACCCGCACCGGACCAGACTGAACATTGGCAGGAGGCACACCATGCTACAGCAGAAAGAGCGGCTACATGCAGCCACAAGGGGAGCCCACCAGCAGTGATGCCACCCTTTCACAGGTAGCAGTTCTGCAAACACTTAATACAAGTAAAGTTACCCATGTGCATTAAGTGCTTGCAACACAAGGCTCTATTTTATATCATCTGTACAGCCCGACATATGGGAGAATGAAATGCCATCATGTACAGGGTGAAGTGAGACTGCACTGATTATCAGTTCACAACACTAGACATAAGAGTTTATGTCAGGAAGTGAAAAAGAGCAGCGTATCCAAATGATATTAAAAGGGCATTCTGCATAGCTCAGATCTGATTACCCAAACTGGAATCTGGCCAGGATACTGGGGTTATGATATTGCTTGGTATTTTTTAAGTGTGTGTGCTTTTAACAAGCAAAATGTAAATGAACATCTTCTAAAGCTAATACCTGAATTTTTTTTTTTTATAAGGGACTGAGAGTCATTTCTGCAGACTAGAAATGAAGTAGGAATTTTGAGAAGCCAGCTCAGGAGAATGCATTATTGCACCAGCTTTCCAACCACTGTCCCAGCAGCTGACATGTCCGTTGTTTCTTCCTTTTGTTTGGCTCTTCTTACCTTTCTAACCTGCCTTTCACTGGTTACCAGGTAACTATGGCTGAATTGCTGTGAATGTATATTGAGATGTGATTGCTGTCTTAGTTTTTGTTTTTAAAGTATGGTTTCTCACTGTCCCACTTCCAGTATTTTAAAGGAGGAAGGAAAGCAACAATTATTGAAACTTTCAAGTTTCCACAGAACTCATTAACAAGCAGCCCAGAGGAGGCACCAGGATAAAAAGATTACATACAAATGGGATTCAGTTTGCCAAAAGTAATTAATACATCAAGTAAACTAGAGGCGGCTATTGCTGTTGGTGACAATTTCACTCTAAAACCTCTCACCCCTTAACCCTGTAGACAAGCTTTCTATTCTTCAACAACATGGTAGTGGCAACATAATTTTCTCCACAATACATCACCACTATGCCACCATTCTGACCTGGAGATATCACTCTCCTTGAGGAAAAAATGATCATATGCACGTTCAATCCTTGGCCTCTGAGTTAAGTCTGCCAGTTAAGGTACCAGTTAATGGCAACAGCAATGGTATTTTTGTAAGATGTCTATAATACACTGCCTAAGGAGGTTGTGGAATCTCCATCTCTGGAGATATTTAAGAGTAGGTTAGATAAATGTCTATCCGGGATGGTCTAGACAGTATTTGGTCCTGCCATGAGGGCAGGGGACTGGACTCGATGACCTCTCGAGGTCCCTTCCAGTCCTAGAATCTATGAATACTTAGAAACTGACTCATTTCACGCAAGCCACCAAATAGCCATCAGATGTTAATGACTTTTGGTCATAATTTCCCTGGGCTGGATTTGAATGACTCTATATCTTATTACCAATTCCCTGAGCTATTCAGTCTTTCAAAATCTCTTATTTCTGACCCAGGAGTGACACTGGACTCTACTGCCTGTAACCTCAGAAGTCCCAAGGCCAGTCATGTTAACAAGAGGCTTTCATACTGGAGTTAGTCTAAAACAGGGGAGATCACATATTTCAGTTAAAAAAGCAGTCTTTTTGTTTTTTTAAATAACTTTTGTTTTAATCCAAGAGAATGGGTAACTAACTCTATCTGTAAACCCATAGCAGTGGAAAATAAATGGCAGAATGCATGGGATGCCTCCTTAAACCTCTAAGCAGCACGCTAGTTAGTTGAATTCAAAATAGGTTCAGATAATTTTCACTGGATTCTGTCTACAGCCAGAAAACTTATAAACATCAGGAATGTTTTTCAAAAGTATCAAATTAATGTTTTACTTGTGAATCCTCTCATCATTCTTCCTTTTGCAACAAATAATATTTATACTATAATTCTCTTACATCTTTGAATTTTGCAGTTAAAGTGACACCACAATTGGAAATCTAGTCAATTTAAACAACAAACAAACAAACAAACAAAAAGGTTAAAAGTAGTTTCAGGTATTATATAGATCCCTGAGTTCCCTGTAGGGCAGGGGTCGGCAACGTTTGGCACGCGGCTCGCCAGGGTAAGCACCCTGGTGGGCTGGGCCAGTTTATTTACCTGCTGACGCAGCAGGTTCGGCCGATTGCGGCCCCCAGTGGCCGCGGTTTGCCGTCCCGGGCCAATGGGGGCGGCAGGAAGCTGCGCAGGTGAGGGATGTGCTCGGGACGGCGAACCGCGGCTAGTGGGGGCCGCGATCGGCCGAACCTGCCACGTCAGCAGGTAAATAAACTGGCCCAGCCCGCCAGGGTGCTTACCCTGGCAAGCCGCGTGCCAAACGTTGCTGACCCCTGCTCTTGGGAATGCTTGTGGTCTTATAATCATTTTCCTATTGTTAAAAATGTTTCTTGTTCCTGTGGCTGTGTGAAAGACTGACAAAAGCAAAAGGGGAAACAAAGGCCCTGATCCTCTGGACACTTACTAGTGGGCATAGGGTTTCTATTGTAATTCAATTAAAATAAAGGGATTATTCACAGTAATAAACACTAAATCTTATAAAGTATTTGCAGGATTCATTGGTTTCAAGGCCAGAAGGGACCATCATAATCACCTGCTCGGAACTGCTGTATAACAGAGGCTATAGACCATCACCCAGTAACTACTGTATCAAGCCCGAGGAACAAGAATCAGCCATTAACCAACCATAGAGGGGAAACACCATCATCTACTATATATCGAGTGCTATTAAATGCACAAACAAATTGAAGAAACAGAGGGAAAATATTCTTTTTAAAGGCACAGGGCCTTTGTTTACTAGTACATAGGCTCTTCTTGAAGACAGCTGATGCTGCATCAGTTAACCTCAAAAATGTGAAACACATGTAATCTCCACAACCATAAGGACTGAGAACTTAAATTTTGGGTTTAAATAAGTCAGATTGTGCAGCAAGGGGGTGAATTCTGCAGCAAATCTGGTAGTTATGGGATCGTGGAATTAGGATGACCAGACAGCAAATGTGAAAAATCGGGACGGGGTAGGGGGTAATAGGAGCCTATATAAGAAAAAGACCCAAAAATCGGGACTGTCCCTATAAAATCGAGACATCTGGTCACCCTACGTGGAATATACAGGGCCTGGATAGTGACTATATGCCAATAAGAAAGCACTTCTAGTCTTGATAATGTGAACTGTATTTTGAACACAGAAAATGTTGTAACGTCCTTAATACACTATGTTCTCTATCAAACAATTCCACTAGATTTCAATATTTTATAGTGCCATAACTACATGCTTAGAAAAAGCCATCGTTAAATAATGCTTGATGGTCTGTCAGCCTCCACAAAAGTTAATTTTATCATTGTCAAGTTAAACATAGTTCTACAATGATATTGTAAAAGGGGTTTACAATAACTTATTGCAGTTCAACAGATTATAAATACAACTGAGTGGGTTGATCTATTTTAGGTATCTATTTTATATGGCCCCACCACCATAGTGTCTGAGCACCTCATAATCTTTACTGTAGTTCTCCTCACAACATCCCTGAGAGATAGGGGGAAATCTATGTTCTCATTTTACAGATGGGGAAATGAGGCCTAGGGAGACAGGAAGTCTGTGGTGGAGCAGGGAACTGAACCCCAATCTCCTGAGTCCCAGCTACTGCCCTAACCATTAGACCAACAATCCTCCTTCACAGGAGCCACATAAAAGTGAAATATTAAGTTTCCCCTTTTGTTTAATGTTGTGTAGTAAAATAGATTAAACTTTTTCTTTTAAATACTGAGCATAACGCTTGCTATGCAGGTGGCTTCTAAAATTCCCTTTTTTAGAGAGATGTTTCTCTTAATTCACATTTTTCTGTGAAGAAGATTGTCAATATAATCTGTGAAAATGCAAAAATATTACCATGGTCAATATTTTGACTGTCCACAAAAACCCTAGATTGGCCAAATGCTTATTGGTTACAACCCATGAGGCTGCTAAAAAATAATTTATAGATTCCAAGGCCAGAAGGGATCAGTGTGATCTTCTAGTCTGACCTCAGACAATTACAGACAATTACATCTGTTACCTCAGGTACATTCTTTGATAATTTTAAGACATTTATTTCCAGTCTGCCTCAGAGAGTTAATGATACTGTTATAATATGTCTTATATTCTCTAGGTTCAAGGGAGGGTGAGAGGAATACATGTTAGACATTTGTACAAGAGCAGCATTTCTGCCCTTAGCTATAATCCTGCATTAGTATCAAAGTTTTCCTTGAGAAATGCCTGAGTTCTACCCAATATTAAGCAATATTTGAATAGACCCTGGAACAGTTTTTCCACAGGTCAGCAAAGTAAATCCACTTTGAGAGTAATAAAGGACGGAAAATTCGAAGATCCCATATGACTAAATAAACACATGAATAGAGATTACTTTTTTCTGCGTACTGGAGTGTGAAGTGCGCCACTGAATTAATTTGGAAAACACTGAGTTTGGCACATTTTTTACATATCATTCCAGAGCAACAAAAGGAAAAGTACAAAGAGAACCTCCATTACCACCAAACCTTTTATGACCAGAGAGGAGGTGTATATTTGGTCAGGAGTAGATATGAAGTAAAATTTGTGCAGAGTAAAACTGTTTTACAATAAATATGAAGATTTAGGTTGTGATCCTACAGTTACATGTGTGGGTAGTCCTACTGACTAAGTCCTAAAGGACTAAGAATTGGATCTTAAGGGCCTGAGCCTGCAATCACACCAGCTTTACACCAATGTAACTCCACTGACCTTAATGCAGTTGCACCAGACTTACACAAGTTTCAGTGAGATCAAAATCAATCCTTAAGACTTAATTATAAAGGTAAAAATATATAACTAAACATTACCTCTAGCTGCTTAAGAGCAAAAGGAGAACCATCCTGCTTCAAATTTTGAATGATTTCCTCCATGGTGTTTGCTGAAAACAAACTAAAAAATAAAAACAAGAAAAGCCTCATATGACCTAAATGTGATTCCACCCTTCTTCCTGCCTGTGAAGTAATGAGAACTCACAGACATTAAAAACAGAATAGCTTAACTAGATCATCAGACTGATTCTCTACACTATCTCATCTCAATTACTGCAACATCCTTTTCCCTGGCCTCAATAAATAAAATCTTGCTTTACACATATCCATTCAGAATGCAGCTGCAAAGGTAATTTACCTAGCCATCATTTTGACCATCTCACTCTCTCTTTGCATCCCTCCATGGGCTCCCTCACTTTATCATAACAAATATAAGTTATTCATCTTCATTTTCAAGGCCCTTTATGATCCATCATCTCTCATTCAGTGCTGAAAGGACAGCTCCTGCCTCCAATCACCCACTTGTAAAATTTTCAAATAAGCACCTTTGTGCTTTCTTCTATGCTTCCCTTCACACTTGGGAGAAGCTACCTGTAAACATCCACAAAACTAACTACAATAGAACCTCAGAGTTACAAACACCTTGGGAATGGAGGTGATTCGTAACTCTGAAAGGTTTGTAACTCTGAACAAAACATTATGATGGTTCTTTCAAAAGTTTACAACTGACCATGGACTTAATACAGCTTTGAAACTACTATGCAGGAGAAAAATGCTGCTTTTAACCATCTTAATTTAAATTAAACAAGTACAGAAACAGTTTCCTTACCCTGTCAAATCTTTTTTTAAACTTTCCCCCCCTTTTTTTAGGAGTTTATGTTTAACACAGTACAGTTGTGTACAATATTTGCTTTTTTTTGTGTGTGTGTGTCTCCACTGCCTGATCGTGTACTTTAGTTCCAAATGAGGGGTGTGGTTGACCGGTCAGTTCATAACTCTGAGGTTCTACTGTAATTAACTTCCTTTCAAAACCCTCCTTAAAACTCTCTTTTTTTGTGAAGCCTACAAAACACTTAACAACTGCTATCATACTGACCAATGCTGTCTCATTGTTTCCTTGCACTCCCCCATCAGTCTGTCCATAACCATCTGTTGTCTCTTCTCTTATACTTAGATTGTAAACTCTTTCGGGCAGGGACTCTCTTTTTATTCTGTGTTTGTGTGGTACCAAGTGCAGTGGGGCCATGGTCTATGATTGGGGCTCCTAGGTGCTATGGTAATACAAATAATAAACAACAATATAGTCTCTCCTGCTTTGTTCAGACTACTTTTATATACTGATGAGGTTTCCTCCATTTCCCTTTCAAGACTATTTCACATTCAAATAAACCTCAGTTGGGAATACTGATATTAATTCTAAAACTTCTACTTTTGTTTTATCTATGTATTATAATACCTATGGTATCAATTTTATTCTGACTGCTGTTTACACTCATAAAATATCTGTAAAGAACTATATCATCTCAGTTGTTCAAGCTATCCATATATTATTATCTCAGCTTCTCCTCATAAATCTATCCTACTAGGCTTAGTTTTTTGTTGGTGGTGTTCCCTGGCTTCCATCCATCACCCTCTTTTTGGTACTCAGCCACACAAAACTGGTCACAGATGTAACTCCATCTGAATACCCAAAGAATTGCACACATATTCTGTCCTTTGCCCCCCAAAATCCTAAAGTCCAATTTTCAAGTGTCTTTGTTTTAATGTGTTACAGGGCAGTTATGTACAAGAGTGACAAACAAGGGATTTAATGACTATAGCAACATTTATCAAAAGTTACTTTTCTCACTGAAACAGCCAAGAACACCTGTAATATGTAGAAGACCATAGGTAAGTAATAAGTCCTACTAGGTCAAGAACCCTACAAAAACAGATGTTAAAAAAGGCTACAGCCTGGTCTGTTATTACATAACCTGTTAAATCCAGTAAACATTAATATTAATGCAAATCTTCCACACAAGAGGTAAGAGGAAAGAATGATAGAGTACCTGTTAATCTTGTCCATATGTTCATCAAGTACGAACTGCTTCTCTTGATCAATTTTGCACTATTTAAAAGAAAATACATCTTTCACTTGGTTCTGTCTCAGCCTATTTGAAAACTTTAAAAGCCCATCACTGGTCCTGAAATACTATATTGATTTGCACTACAGAAAAGCCTACGCAGATAGCTCAGTTAATACAGATTACTATGTTTAATCAAACAGTATTTTACAGTACATACAAACTTGTCATTGTGTGTTGAACATTTTGAAGTTTTTATCTCACAGTGTAAGTTACGAGCTATCATATAGCTCAAAGATGTTTTGTCAATATTTGTCAGTAACAGATACAGAAAGAGCTGATTTATATACACTTTCAGAGTTCTCTGAGGAACAGTAAGGAAAGGAAAATAAAGCTGTAATATGAGAGATGTGTAGCTTTCTTAAATATTTTTGTACAATGGTTATTTCCATTTTAATATTAGAGATCCATATCTAACAGGTAGGTATGTACAGATTTTCTTTAAATATATGTCCGTTTATGGGGGGGATGGGAAGGGGGAAGCAGCAGCAACTGTTAGCTGCTGTGTTTTTTAGGTGATGTTTTTTTAAAGAAACTTAGTACTATGGAATTTATTGGCTGATCCCAATTAGTTTTATTTTCTCTTTAAGTCTTATAAGAATAAAACTTCTCTCCTCTTTTATGCTTGCTTGGTTGTTTTGATTTACAGTATTAATGTCGGGACATCTTCTGAACTTGTAAGATAATGAGGTATGCTTACATCAATAAATATACAATCTTCTACGAGGATAACACCTTACCCGCAACAATACATTATTTATAATCCATCCAATCTTCATAGAAGTACCAGGGCCTCTTTCTACTTTTTCTAGTCTTTTTGTTTATATTTATAAAATGTTTACACATATACAATTAGAAGACATGATCATTTTGCATTAATTGATTCGCATTAACGGGTGGTATTGACTGACTGCCAGCAGCTGGGACTGCATGATGTGATGTGTTAGAACTGGAGCTCATGACAAATGTTTTAGACCTGCTAGCCTAGGGGGCTTAGGATACAAACTGATGTTTCACTGACACTAGCTGCAGCTCAAACAGGTTCCTTGTCACTTCTATTCCAATGACGGTGAAGGTGAAGCTTCCATTCCTTTAACTGTCAGCTTGCCCTGTACTTTATAGTAACATATTCTCTCTCTTGGCTTATAGTTTCCATTTTATCAAAGATATTCAGTGGTGTTAGATACATCAATGTATTCCAATTATTTTTCCACTTAATGCGTATACAAGAATCTAACAAATCTAACTGGGAAATAGTGGATACCAATCTCATTCTAAAACCAAACAACCTCGGAGGCATATATGGGATGAAGGAACAAAATTAAATCTCTGTTAGCACCAGGGCTTTTTTTCTTTTGGAAGAAGTACTGTGAAGCTTACTAGGGTGGCTGAATGGCTTTTATAAAACTGAGTGCAAATTATCGAAAACCTTTTGATACATGCATGCAACGTGTTATAAGGAAATCTGACATTTTCTAGCTGTTTGATATGAAGTTAAATTCACCCCCAAAAATCTTGACTGACACACTCAGAGAGAATTATGAATTTGCACTTTGGAAAATAAGTAATCTTTCTCTGAAAATGTAAAACTAGCAATATTTAGTTGCTTTAATTTAAAGCATTGCTTTAATGTTCCAAATGCATTTCACTAGAGCCTGGCAAGAACCTGATCCTGTTAACATACACTATGCTTGGTAGTATTTGCCAAAAGGGACATCATTAATCACTGAAGGCTGGGCTCAGAATTTAGACTCTGCAGATGACTTTAAAGAAAATAAGGATGAAATTCACATTAAGTCAGAGTAAAATGGTTTCATGCACGTAAAATAGGAATGGCATAGGTGGAAAGGCAAACCCCACCCCAAACTGAGGAATATGGCATGGCATTAAAATGAATGGGGAGTCCCTCACAATTTCTAGTTTGGTCTTTAGGCTGCAATAGCAGTTTCTGTGTCACGTGATGGGATGTCAGAGCCACTGAATCCACGTAATTCCATGGCCACTCCCCCTGCACCCAGTGCCTCCCTCAGTGCTAGTCTCATTCTGTCAGTGGCTGTCCCCGGGTGCGGAACATCAAAATTGAAAAGCAATGAATAGTAATACCTAGCACTTAGAGATTTACGTGTTCAGCACTACTGTGCCAGTGGATGAGAACCACCAAATAAAACTGATCAGTCTAACTTCATTGTCCAAATCGAAAGAAATGCAAAAGGTAGTGAAAAGTAAATTAGATTTTTAAAATTCTTTCAGTTTTAATCATTTATTTAGTGTTAATATATAAATTATTAACATCTTGTAGTAGTGTGTAGAGGCTGGGAATCCATTCTGCAGGGTGCTATACAAACATACAGCAAATGATGGTTATGTAAATAAGAAGATTATTATTTAACTTGATAGTTGCCTGTTTAATAAAGTTCGAGATTGTAGCTAGCCAGCAGATTACCTTCATGTGATATGAGTTCAGTACATCAGCAACTTTTTCTTTAGAAGGAGATTTTAGTGCTATCAAATCTTCCTCTAGTGCAGGCAGCTACCAAAAAAAAAAAAAAAAAAAAAAGGCAAATTAAAATAATAGGGGAATAAAAGGTATTTCCAGCTAGATTGTTATTTTAACAGTTATGGATTAAAGACTCTTGGCCTGATTTAAAGAGGTGATAAGCAGATAATGGGAGCAGCAGATGCTCAGCACTTCTGAGAACTGAGCAGTCTGGATTGAATTACACCTTTGGGGATCAGTACAGAGAGCCTTTTCCTAAGCAGAACCTCTGTGTGGTGGAGCAGAGAGCCACCCATACCCCCACCCACCATGAAAGAGTTAAAGAATTGCTGTGGTCGCAATCAGCTCCAAACTGCTGCATCTGTGCAGCTTCTCCGGCCTGGGGATGAGCCCTTAAAAGGGAAAAACTCCCCCCAGCTGGGGGTGGTGCTCTGAAACAAGCAGATCTAGAATGCTCAGACCAGAGTCCTAGGCCATGTGTTAAAGAACAGGGAGTACCACTATCCTGAGCCCACTGAGAAAAGAAGATGAGCTGGTTTTGTTGTTGAAACTCCAGGTTCTAACTTTTGGCTTTTAGCTGCATAGGAGGATAGGAACTGAGATTTTCTGTGGTGCCTGAAAGTCTGCTTCCCCTCCTCTTCATGAGGAAGGGGGGCCTCCTACCTTGAGAGTCTAAAAGCTATTTTCTTCTCTGTTTGGGCTATTTTTACAACCCCCTGGAAGGAGGTGCCCTTGCTATGATGTACAGCTGGAGAGCTATACTTCAGACCATAGGACTGCTGTTGCTCAAGGAACAACATATGAGGTAAGGGAGGTGCCCAGCTCCACCTCATGGGGTGACCTTAAGGCATAACCTTTTACATACTGAGAACTGTGGCTGAAGCAGGCAAACAGTAACTCTCAGAGCTTGAGAGGGTACTGGGAGTCCTGATGCAGTGCTATACTTAAATATAGTGTAGTGTTTCATAGCCTAGGCACCTACCTAACTCTGAGCGTGCAAATGAGAAGGCAGAGTCGAGGCCTTGCACCCTCCTGATACGCTTCAGAAAAGATACTGTCGGTAGCTGAACTAGCTATGGTGTCCTTGTCCCTGAGTGCAAAGCGTATCACTGTGAAGAGGTGGGGAGGAAGAGAGTATAGGGAAAGCTGGTTATTTTCTCTTGCCCACTTATCCATCCATGCAAGGGATCGGCACAATCTCATGCTATGACTTTACCAAATGAGTTGATGATTTAGATCTCTTCCCCAGCCAATTTTTAAGGCCCCCAACCCTGCAAACACTCAAGAATCTAACTTGCACATTAATAATTTCCATTGGCTTCACTGGAATTGTTAATGTGTGATAAGATAACCAGCTATGTAAAGTGTCTGTGGGCTCTAGACCTATATATGTTACTGGGAAAGAGAGCTATAGATACAGTATTGACTGTGACTTGATTTCTTCCCTGTGTTTTTGACCACTTAACAGCTCATCTCCAAGTGGGATTTGGAGTCAGTGGCTGCCTTAACTGCTGTCACCTAGAATCATACTTGAGGAGGTGTGGGCTTGGAATAGTTCTTGATTGGTTGCACATACGTAAGCGTTAGTAGATTCTTTTAATACATAATGATTGACAGATTTACCTTTTCTGATTCTACAAAGTGTGTAGCAATTCCTGCTTTTTGCAAATCTCTCCCTTTCAGTCTAAATCCTGTAAGAGCAAGGTAATAGCCAATTTTTCCTGAAAGTCTTGGCAAGAAGTAGCCTCCACCTACATCAGGAAAAAGGCCTGTAATTGAAGAAAACAGGAAAAATGTGAAGGAAAGGTCTAAAAGAATTTACCGTCATACCACCCATTTAATACACAACCCACTGCACACTTTGAGCTGCCTTCCCACTCTCACATCCGTGTTTCACATAGCCCTCTAGCCTGTACCAGCCCTCTTTGACCTAGTCTGCCAGTCCTCCACCCTCTTATCTAAGTCTCTCCCTAAAGTGCATTTCTTCCACAATGCCTTCAAATTCTAGTCCTCCCTTCTGGCAAGTATTCACAACAGATAAGCCAGACATCAGTGCTCACTCCCAAGCTTTTCATAAGAAGAACTATTTCTCTTTATATCTGTAAAATACCTAGCCTGTTGTTGCCGAGTTAGCACAAAGAAAAAGATAGAAATTAATGGGCAACAGGTTTAAAACAAATAAAAGGAAGTTCTTCACACAGCGCACCGTCAACCTGTGGAACTCTTTGCCTGATGAGGCTGTGAAGGCTAGGACTATAACAGGATTTAAAAGAGAACTAGATAAATTCATGGAGGTTAAGTCCATTAATGGCTATTAGCCAGGATGGGTAAGGAATGTTGTTCCTAGCCTCTGTTTGTCAGAGGGTGGAGATGGATGGCAGGAGAGAGATCACTTGATCATTACCTGTAGGTTCACTTCCTCTGGGGCACCTTACATTGGCCACTATCAGTAGACAGGATACTGGGCTGATGGACTTTGGTCTGACCCAGTATGGCCATTCTTATGTTCTTATGTAATTTGTTGCAAATCAAAAGTGGAAGCTAAACTTTCTCTCCAACTTCATAGTTCACTGAATAATCAAAATATATTTTAATACTCTCCCACATAGCAAATAACTTTTTTTTTAAGGAAAAGTCATGAATTTTTGAGGCCTCCCTAAAATTTTAGGACCCATCAGCTTTGAGACCCCAAAGGCTAGTCCTGGGCACCTTTAGAGAAGACCACAACTAACCTGCATTTAGGGGGAGAAAAAAATCACAAAACTTCCAAAATGTAAACCAATCATGAAGCCTGAAAGTTAAAAGGCAATAGGTAGAAACTTATTTATTTAAAAAGTAAATGAGTCCAATAATCACATTAACATTTAAGAGTTCCAAAAGGACAGATCCTTGGGCTTGTCAAAGGCAAATATATAAGTTCTGTGGTCCTCAAAAGCAACCCTTAATTTTTTTACATTTCCCATTAAATATTTACACTAATGTAATTGGTCAAATATTTGATTTTTTTCTATCCTGTCATGTATGTTACTTTGCTTCAAAAATTATATTCACAAAGAAAATTATACTTTTGATATTTAATCCTACTTTTTTTTGTAATTGCTAAGCTATTTGCCTGTTTACAAAATCTATTTCCAATGGCAATTGAGACAAAATTGCAGCTGGAAATATTCACAATTATTTTTCTGCTGATTAGCCAACATCGCTGACAAACCCAATGGCACTGCAAAGTTTCCTATCAATAAACCACAGTTAACGTTCACAAGCTACTGCATTCTTCTTTAGGCAAGGAGAGCAATAACGGAGAGGATTTGCTCCAATTTTGGAACATAATTCTACAGCTGCCATGGGAGGTGAATAACGTCTCTGATAAGATCATCCTTTTCATAATGACTTCACAGTGTAATAGGGTATATTAAGAACTCCATGTTACAGCTGATAGGCAGAAGCTCTTAAAATATCTAAAAAAATGATTTCCCCTTGATTGGCTCAAGTCATGGAATTTTCATTGAATGTGAATGGGGTGCCCACTAGCCTAGTTTTGGATAACCCCCTATTAGAGGATGACTGAAATAGCCTTCCTTTCAAAGATGTGTTGCTTGGCTATTAAAATCTGCTTGGACACACAACTTGGCATGTTGTGGACTGGGGGTGTGTGCACATGCACCCGCACCCACCTCAATTGTGACTTCTTACTCAATTCATGCATGCTGCTCTCCAGCCCACAGAATGCACAGGCAAAAGAGCATTTACCATAATGTACCCTTTTCTGCTGTATTGGAGCACCATGGTGTGAATTAAATATAGTATGAGTATAACTTTGGATTTTTGGGCCTTTGAGGGACTACCAAACTCTTAGCAATAACACTTTCTGGATTTGTATACTGTACCTTTTGTATCAAGCACAACTGAATTCTAATGACTATAAGAACTTTTTGTACAGTGATGAATGGGGGGGGGGGGGGAAGAGCAGATTTTATTTTCTAGCTATAGCTCAATAAATAACCTTATATAATTGCAAGTTATGTATAGAATCAAACTTTTTAAAACTTTATTGCAAAATGGGTTGTAAGTATTATCAAATAAAACAATTACTAACACCATAGAAATCTGCAATTTTCCCAGTTATCAAGGCACTAAAGTTTAGTAAATGTGAACAGTATTTGCAGGTCAAAAAAATTAAGATGACCCAAAAATTTTTGTTGTTGTTTTTGCATGAATGGTCTCCCAGTTTCCCTACAAACTATAAACATACAATACTGATCAAATGTTGGTATTTTGGGGTATAGGATGTCAACTGTCACAATAACACTGCATAAGGGGGGGGGGGGGGGGGGGGAATCTCTGCCCTGTAATGGCATTGACATTTACAATATTCTGATTCTGTAAACTTTGTTTACAAAGTCAGAATATAACTTTTGTTTACAAAGTTTACTGCATCGCATAAGTAGAATGACTAGTACACAAAATAAAACCAATTTTAATATCTGAACATGTTTCTTCCCATTCAATATATACCCACAATTAAACAACTTCTTCCACACAATACCCTGCTGGGGGGGGATGGTTGGGCCACTCAGGAAATAGCTGACTAAATAGAAGTATGCCTCCTGCAATTTGAAAACCACAAACCAATCTTCATCCTCGAGAGATGGAATGATGGAGCATCCTGAATCTGAAGCAACGTTTGTTTAGTCTCATCAGGTTTAGGATGTGACAAAGACCCCCTTTATCCATCTAATATTTCCTTGTCCTGGAATAAAAGCCTTTCCCCTGTACTCCTGTGGTACCACTTATATGGCTCCTATTTCTGTTTGTAACAGGATTTTGTGAGAAGGGTCGTGAAGAGGGACTGGGAAGGGGGCATGGGGGATAACAAATGGCACTAATTAGGAAGCCTTGGGCAATATGTCTAATGCCCATTTGTCAGCTGTCATAGCTCTCCAGGCCCAGTAGAATGGGTCAAGTTGGTTCCTGAAGCCTACTCCTTCCTTCTGAACAGCTCTGGTGTGACACTTAATACTCCCATTAAATCTGATGCCTCAGAGGGCAACAGGTTGATTGAAGAGGCAGAAGACAAGCTGGAGTTGATATTTTTAGGCCTTTTTGTAGGGAGCCAGTGTATAAATTCCCAGAGACCACAGTGTACCCCTTGAGGGAATGAAGCACTTCATCTAGTAGCCTCTGGTTGAAGAGCTCCATTCTATCGAAGGGCTGGTCCTTAATTGTAACCTGTACTGTACACAGGATGCCTACCTCACACCACAAGGCCTGCCTTATTGTGACAGTTGTAGCCATTGACTTCTGGCCATACAGAGACATGTATGACCACCTACAATGATTTTCTTGGATCATCTTCCCCTCCTCAATGATCTTTCATTTCATCCTTGCAATCCTGCCAGATTTTAGAAAGAAATGGGGTTACCCTCATGTGCAGGAGAATCATTACACTTGTTGAACAATGCTTGGTTGTTTCCCACCTGGCACTGCAAGGAGGCTGATAAATATGACTTGTACCCAAACAAGTCTAACTTCTTACAGTCCTTGTTCTCGGGACTGCTTTTAATGGACTTCAGTTTTTCTTGCACACAGTGATGACCAAGAAACCCTTGTTGAGGTGAGCATAAAAGTGCCCAAAGCCTTTCTGGAGCACCTGACGTGTTTTCTCCACATGCTTGAAGATGGGAGGAAGAGTGGATGTGGTTCCCCTTTGGCTGTTTCTAGGATCCCTTTATTAATAAGGGAGGACAATCCTTAGTGTGACAACCCCAGCCAGAAAGTCAAAGAGCTTGTGAATCTTTTCTTGTACACCTCTACCCCGATATAACTCTGTCCTCGGGAGCCAAAAAAATCTTACCGCGTTATAGGTGAAACCGCATTATATTGAACTTGCTTTGATCCACCGGAGCACGCAGCCCCGCCCCCCCCCACCCCCGGAGTGCTGTTTTACCGCGTTATATCTGAATTCGTGTTATATCAGGTCATGTTATATCTGGGTAGAGGTGTATGAACCTGGATATTTAGACCAGGGGCCCTGTACCTTGGGACAGGAGGTCCTGGAAAGTTTTGAAGTTACCTATCACTGGGGTGGGTGCTGCTGTCACTGCCTTTGCCATCCTAGGAACCCTAGTTACTGGACATGAGGGTCACTGTTGTCCATCTGTTTCCTGCTCCTGTGGGCCCACATTCAGTTCTAGTGTGGGTGGCTGAGCCAGCAAAGCCACATGGGGTGGGGAGGAGGAGCATGAGATCTGCTTCTTGACACGAGAGGACTGTCCCACCCAGGAAGGCCAATATGGTCATAGTAGCCTGCCACATAGGTCTTGGCCTGGTTGAGCCTAGCCAACCCAGTGCCACTCCCACACTATATGGGACAACTGTTTAAATGGGGGCTCCCCAATATCCTCCGGGGATCATCCCCTGATGGCAGGGGAGAGGGATTTCTGTCCAATACCACTGAGAAGGAATATGTTGGCCATAGTAAGGAAGAATATCTCTTCTTCAAAGTACAGTATTGGTGCCAGCACTGGGCACCATTTAATCTCTGGAGATAATATAGAGCCTGTACGATATATGCCCAGGTCCTTGCTCAGCTCCATCACTGGCATTGGTAACTAGACCCGTCACTAGCCAAGTCTCACTCTGGGACTTTCCTTCAGCACTGGAGCAGTTTAAGCTCAGTCTGACTACACAGATTTGTTTCCTGTTTGTAAGTGGTTATAGCATTAATGTCTGACACACTGATGTCATGGCAGCCAGTACAAGAGCTGGAGTTATCAGTATTGTGGCTGTCAATGCTGAGGTCCTGAACATAGCAATGTTCAGGGTGTGTGGTATCAATGTCCTCAATCACAACTTTGGCCATCCTCTGCACTTCTGCCCACTGTTCAATTCTGAAGTTTAATGAATTTTGAGAGCCAGGACTGATGATGGTTTATCTGGCCTTGCTTTGGTCATAACTGTCGTCACTGAGTCTGAAGTGACCTGTATGGGCTGCTCTTACAATTGTGGCTCGAGATGGCTGGCCATGGACTTGTGGGTCATGGCAGAGAAAGGTGCTTTGTGTGCAAGTCCATCTGGGATGTTTCTTGACAAGACAGGGCAGTGACTGCATCCATTTTTGATGAGGACTGTTCTGACAGGCAGAGTGTGAACCCTGAGTGTTTGGATTCAGCCATGAGGTGTGACAATTGGTGCAAAGTTTGGTGCCCTACTGTACAGGGGGGTCATTGACCAATTTCTTTTTTAGGAACATCCTTTAGAAATACATGGGAAGTGTGAAATTAAGATTTATTCACCAAACAGGGTCTTAAAACTGGCTTAGTGTCTCAGAGTACGGACTTGCTGTGTTCCAGCACTGAGAGGGTCACCCTCAAATGAGAGCATAAACAAGCACAGGGCCCATGCACTGCCCCCAACAGACCCTGGTATTTTAAAAATTCTAATTTCTCTCTCACACGGTGCATGTGCACCTACAGTGGGATCCAAACTGATATACTCAAAGAATTGCAATTTATCCTTGCCTGGGACACTTCATATCACCAGTCAAAATAGAAAGGCAAGATGGGTTAAGAGTGCTGTTCTGGAAAAAGTATTAATGTAATTTGTCATATTTAACAGTTAAATAATGTGCAGCTGTATTAGTTGACAGTCCCCAAATAAACTGAGGCCTTCAGTGTATATAAAGTTCATACTGACTAGAAAATTTTAACTCTAAAAACTGTTACACTGAACACAGGATTTGTCATCTTAGATCAGACTTTTTTTTTATTCTATTTTAATTTTTTTAACCTAGTCAAATATCCTATATCTGCCAGGGACCAACGCCTGCACTTCAGAAGAAAGTCAACCCTGCTCTCCTCCCCCCACACACAAATCCACTCTGATTCCCAAAACCCAGTGAAAATACTGTAATGAAGAATAATGTTATGCACAAATACAGTGCTTTTGATCCAAGCATCTGAACGCTTTAGATACACTAAATCTCAGAGCACTGATGCACTGGGGGGGGGGGGGGGAATGAACTGTCTAAGGTCACCGAGTAAGTCAGTCGTAGAGCCAGAAATAGAACTCTGGATTTTCAGGTTCTGTGCTCTAACCATACGCATGTTTGCAGTGCTTTACAAAGGGTGGCAATTTCGTTCTTGACCCATATAGTAAGTAAAGCTACAATTTGGCACAAACCTTTAAGTAAATTTCACAGCAGAGATGTGGGGGGGGAGGATTATAAAACATAGGTCACTTTCCCCACCCCCCACATCAACATATGAGCATTTTGGAGTGCTAAAAAATGAGGCTGAGGCAGCCGGGGTTTGGAGAACGAGCTCGCCTGACAGCCGTGGCTCCTGTCTTGCAGGGCTGGGCCCCGCTCCGCACTCAAGGCATTGTGACCTGGGGCACAGGTTTGCAGTGCCACTCAGGTTTGGCACATCTGCCCCACCATTTCTATTTGTGGAGGAGCAGACAGGCCAAACGTGAATAGTGCTGTGACCCCGAGTGCCAGACTGCAATACCACAATTTCTGTGACTTCATGGCGAAATTGGATCCCTAGTGATAAATCTTACGCTTCAGTTTTCATCAAGGGCGTAAATGATCTCATAGCCTTAATGCTAGTGTTTTGCAAAGTCAAGCACTTCAAAGACAGTAAATCTTAAAAAATTAATGTTGCCAGTGCAAGCTTACCACACTGGAAACTCCGTATAGATTATGGCAGCAGTTCTTAAACTCAGGTCCTTGAAGCACTTACTGGTAGTCAATGAAAAGCTGATTTGTGACATGGTTCTTGCTCTCTCCTCATTTCCAACTGATCAATCTTATTAAAAGACAGATGAAAAAAACTATAGATATGTTCCCACTATTACTTACGCATGTAAGCAACTGTTGCAGTAGTTACATGGGTGTCATAGAGCATCTATATTCCAGTGTAGTCCACATTCTAAAAAGATTTGGGAATTATTCCTGGGGGAATTCTGCGCTACTGTGCACGCACAGAATTAAAGAGCCGTGCATATTTTTAATTTTTTTGCATGGAAAAAAGCATCTGCTGAAATGTTGCTGCAATTCTGCCTTTTGCCCACCAGAGGGCGCTGTTGCAATAGAACACAGCAACAGCTCCCGGCCAGCAAGGGAAAAGAGTCTGCAAAGCCACCTGTGCAGCAGGCCAGGTCAAGAGACACGGGATATGGGGAGACAGACAGTGTGGGGCTACTGGGAGGTCAGACAGGGGCTCATAAGGGCTAGTGGGGGAGGGCAGACTGGGGCAGGAGCTGAATGGGAGTGGAGGCACAGGGCCACAGGGGGGAGAGAGGTGCAGGGCCACATGGTGATGGGGGAGGGAGTGCAGAGCTACATAGGGACAGAGGAGTGGCTGGGTGGGGGCACAGGGACATGGGGAAGGGTGCAGGGACACATGGGAATGGGGGGGGAGTGGGTGTCTGAGTAGGGGTGGAGGGACACATGTGGACAGAGGGTTCAAGGACACATGGGGATGGGGCAGATATGCCTGACTGAATGGGAGAGGCCAGGGGTCAGCAAGGTCTGCATGGGGAAAGCTCCCTAATAATCCCTCCTCACTCCCCCCCACACCCCCCAAAACCTGTTCCATACACCCATACCCAACAACCTTCCAAGTTCACACCCAGGCTCCTTCCCAGCAATTTATTTCCCACTCCCTCAGCTCCTCTGTTATCCCTGACTCCCCCAAGCCTTTGCAGTATTTCTGAGAGGTGCAGGAAATACGGTTCTGTAGTGTAATTTAAATGAATTATTGCTCAGAGTTCTGTATTAATATGCCTAGAAAGGAATCTAATTGTCGAAAAACATTTCCTGAATCTTTTTTGTTGTCTATATTGTTAGACGTACTCGCTGACAGGTATTTTGAAATAAAATGATCAAAAATAATTGAAACTGGTGTGATTATATTGTGGTGTTTTGACAAATAAAATGCAGAATTTTATTTTGCACAGAATTCCCTTAGGAGTAGGCAATGGAGTTTTATAGTCTACATTCTTAATACAGAGGAATGTATTACGGTTTCCATTTGAAAATGGAAGGAAGGATGAAACAGTCTACATAAGTGCAATGTTATAGAAATACCACTGCCAGAACTTGGATTCAAATAAAATTGTAAATTGTTTTATGTCACAATTTTAATGTTGCACTAATAGGTTTTTATTTTGTCTTGCATTTAATTTCCTAGGGTGGGAAGATTGGCTTAAAGGATTGAAATGAGGCAAAATGAACTTTGCTCAAACTAAAACAAACAACAACAAACTTCAGGGAGTGACCAAACCTCAATTCAAGAGAGCACTGTTCTAGAAAGTATCTGTTAATGTGGGTATGGCAAACTTTTCTGTACCTTAACCATACAGGAGAGTACTAAGCACCCACTATAGTACCCCAGTCAAGATTATTGCAATAATTCTGCAAACCAGTTCAGATCCCCTCTCTGGTAAGGGCACAATGGGATGCCTCATTAATAAATAGCTACCCTTAAAATGTATATTTTTTCTTTCATAGAAGATCCTATTTATGAATTATAAAAGGCTGCACAAAGAAGTGGGATGGTAGGGAATTAAATGCAAGAAAAGGATAGCAGTGAAATTGCACATTTTTCATTTAAAGAGAGCCCCTACCCGATTAAAGTTCACAAAGAAATGAGATCTCTGCATCCCTTATTGGAAACAAGGCACTTAATTTCAAAGCACCAACTTTTCAAAAGAACAGGCAACTTGTATCTGGATAAATATTAGACAATTCAAATTACCAAGCTATTTTTTGTGATTTTATTTTTAAAAGATTAAACGTAACTTGTCCTCTAACAGTTATTATTTTGGCCATGCTTTTTATGAATGGCTTACAATGGGGTAATAAATGATTAATCAATGTTATAGACAGGAATAGCAAGTATACACATAACCACATCAGTAGGAGTTTAATAAGCCACTGTTTATAAGCAAACTGTTAGTCCATCAGATCGAGCAATTAGTTAATGAATTAGTTTTTTTAAATTATCAGTTAACCCTTTATAAAGTCTTCATATTAAAGTTCCATTTATGAAGTATAATCATTTCATTATGAATTCTGCAACTGTCCTGACAAAAAGCAAAAATGGCCTGTAATGCAATTACTGCCAGTGGAAAATGTGAACTCTAATTTTTCTTGTCTGTCTCTTACCTTGCAAGTTAAGTATTCTTAACTACCTTTTGGAATCAATGGGAATTGAAGGCATTCAGCATCTTGCAGGATTGGGCCCTGATTATTTCCTTCAGTTTTAATAAGCTATTAGCTTTACAATAACTGTCTTCGTTAAAGTTTATATTGTTCAGACTCTCCCTTGGTGTCAGAGTATGCATGTAAACACTCCCAAATTCCTTCCACTGACTTTTTTTTGTTTTGACCATTACAAAACTGGTAGCATGTTTTCCATATTATGATTTTTAGTTGCCAATAAGGCACACAGACTAATGGAATCATTTTTTTGTTTGTTTAAAAAAAATGAAATATTTATCTTCACTCAATAAATACTTAGCAAAATGAACTGGGACAAATTCAGACCTAATATAAGGGAGTGCAGTTCAACTGATATTAATGGAATTAACTGCTTGCACTAGGTCTGAATCTATCCCAATGACAGATTTAGGCAGTGCAGTGGGTTAAGTTATCATTAGACCTGTGTTTCTAGCTTTGGTTTACAGAACATCATAAAAACCTCAGGCCATTTTGCCCAGTTAATTCTTGTTTAGAACAGCAACTGAGAATGGAAATGCACTGGCACAATTAGATTGGGAGTCTTCTGTAGTCCCTAATCAATGCTATCAGTCCCTCACTTCAATTACCAAAAACATTTTAACCCAATAATCTTTTATTTTGATCAATATGGAAAGTAGGTGTTGGTTTGAGTACCATTACAATTAGTCTTTCTGACCACAGAGACCACAGTCTATTTAATAGAAAATACTTTTAAAAGGGACAGGAGGTAACATGAACATTTTCTTTCACGGGCTTCTCTACTTGCAATCAAATACACCTTCTCTCAGTTACATGAACAAACTTAATATCATTTGGAACACATTTAAAAACGACACTGTATTAAATCTTTACCTATTGCTGTCTCTGGCATTGCAAAGAGTGTCTTCTCAGTAGCCACTCGAAAGTGCCCGTGGACCGACAGACCAACACCCTACCAAGAAAAGTATTAAATATAGAACTGTAATAAAACATTTAAAACCAACACATACAGCTCCACTTACAGTATATTTCTTACCAAACCATGTCACTGAACTACTTCTATTTGCATAAATATAACACTGTTTTATACATAGACTTTCAACATAGTACCCCAAAACAGTTTATAGCACAAACATTAGGCAAGCATCATAACAAATTTGTGACCCGGTAAAGTATTAGTTGGTTAAGATAACATACAGAGGTTAAATGACTTGCCCAGCTTCATGGTGGAATATATAGAAATAGAAGCCAGGAATCTAGACACTCAGGACTTGCCTAAATGCCACAGACTAAGTGTACAATCAGGGATGTAAATCTACCTCACACTAGCTTGCTGTGCACTCAGTGTCTGTGTGGACCCTTCCGATCACACTGAGGAACTTTCAAAGTGGGGTAGATCTACCCAGCTTTGAAACAGGAGTAGATTATAAAGCTCACTAGGGAACTCTGAGTGTGCAGGCTTCGCACGGACACGTAATACGTGGTGGGGTAGATTCACACCTCAGCTTGTTGTGATGTAAGTGTCCATTTAGACAAGCCCTCAGTCTCCTGCTTTTAAATGATTAAAATACAGTCCCTTTATGGAAAACAATATTTTTTTTTTAAATGACTTGCGAAGGAAAAAGAAACATGTTTGTATCTCATTTGCTTCTGTATAGTGTATGTATGTATATACATATTTTTTTAAATCTTGGAAATCAGAAATGTTGAGACTTTTTTTCTAGTTTTTCCAATGGAGAACTAATTGGCAATTCAAACTCAAATTTTCAGCATTTTTGTGAAGTTGTTGGCAATGGAGTATTGAATTCTTAGAACTTCTCCAAGTGTTTTTTAAAAATATTTAAAACTCTGGTTATGGTTTTAAACATGTCTTAATGACAATCACTTCTTAGAATCTAGATTTCACTTTCTTAGAACTTCTGATGTCAATAAGACAAGCTTTGTAGATATCCAAGTTTTTCCGTATAGACAAAAGCCTAATTTTAAAGTGTTTTTTTTTTTTAAAGGCACAAGCCCATTTTTTCTTTTCCTTTGCAGATCACTTTTAAATAATCCAACTTTAAAATAAAACTTCAGAAAAAATCTGAAGAGAAATGAGTGAATAATTTTAGCATAGGCAAAAGGTCAAAAGTGCTAAAATGACAACCAGCCTAGCTTTTGTAGGATTACTTACCTCCCAAATGAATTACTGCAATGCACTCTATAGGAGGTTACACCTGAAGAAATTTCTGAATCTCCCACTAGTGCAGAAAACTAGTTGCATGCTTATTTAGGGAACACTAAACATGCTATCCAAAAGTCTTGCACCACCTCCATCTCTGCTTCTGAATGCAATTCAGAGTGCTCTCAGGCTACACTGCACTTAAAAACCCATGGGTGTCTCGGGCTTGCGGGCCTCGGGCTGCAGGGCTGTTGAATTGCAGTGTAGACTTCTGGGTTCAGGCTGCAGCCTGAGTTCTGAAACTCTCCCACATTGCAGGTGGATCTATAAAGTCCTGTATAGTTAGAGTCCTGGCTACCTAGAAGGCTGCTTCTCTCCCTCTGCAGCATCAGAACAGCTGCAAGCCAGAGTGCTGTGTTTGAACAGCCCCAATATTCAAACATCTGGAACTGGAGGCAAAATGTTCTCAATGGAATACTCTATTCTCTAGAACTCAGGTCCCTCCTGTTGGATCCAGGAACATGACAGTCAAAATACAATGTAAGGTTAATTTGCTCAGATAGTCCGCTGATGATGGGTCTTTGAGGGGAACCAAACTTATTTTGGATAAGTCTATTAACTTTACCAGTGCCAGTACATTCTGCTTTTGGTTATTTTGTTTTTTTTACAAACTGATTTTTTTTCAGGCATCTTAGTTCTGCCTTCATTCAAATTCTTGAATACTTTTTTTTTTTTTTTTTAATTTATATGGGTCTCTAACAGGAAATTACTAGAACTGAGTGGTTGGAAAATTTCCTATGTCAGTAGCAATTCTGCTACTGCCTGTCCCCTGGGTGAAAATTTCGATTTGCAAACATTTGTGTTCGTGTTTCCAAAACAATTTTTTTTTCCCCTGGAATTTCTAGTTTTAAAGAACTTTTCAGGAAAAGTTAATTCTTTCATTCTGATCTGGAACAAAGCCAAATCTTGAAATGCTGAAGTTCCTTGTAAACTTAATCACAAGTGTACACAAGGACGAAAAGACAAATCAAACAATTTATGGTTTGGATATAAAGATAAGGGTAAAGAGTACAGCTACATTGTGCAATATCCATAATACACATTATCTCATACTTAAGGTACAAAATGACAAACAAGTGGACAAAGCCTCGATTGTTGGCTCAAGCATAATTTAAAGGGTGAACATAAAATATTTTAACACTTCAATGGCCACCTAACACTTCAGCTGGCTATGGTTTGTAGCACAATGTCATCAGAACTTCAGAGGGTTAGTGAGGATTAGCACTCACCCAGACCACTTGAGTTGAAGGAAGTTCTAGCTTTCTCTTAGCATAGTGCCTGTGTTACAAACCTGAGCCGTTCTGATTCTGCCCTGAGAAGGTAAGTGTGCATACACATGTGCCCACCCATCAGAGTATTTAGCATCTATATTATATTTTAGATTGCCATAGGTGGTCTTACATTTTACCCAGATACATTCTTCAAGTGTGAAATTTGGTTTCACCATCCTGCAGCAATGGAATGTCAGGCTGTGATCAGTAAGGCTGGAAATTTTTATTTGAAAATGCAAATTTAGATTCTGCTGAAGCTGAAAGCATTCACCCAGGAAAGCTTCCTCCTTATCATATGGAAGTGTTGTTGTTTCTTCTTCAAGCCCTGTATGTTGTGATAACCAGGCATAAAAAGGCGAAGGCCAGCAGGCAATATAGAACAGATCTTTGAAAACAAAAAATGAACCCTCAGGTAACTGACTAATCTTTTACAGCTAATTAGTCTATTTTACAGACTAGTCTATTTTACTGCTAAGTCCCTCTGATCAGCTGAGGTCTGAGAATAAATTAGTATAACAGAAAAAATGTAGCTTTTTACACACATGGTTAATGGTACTGATGCCCGCCCTCCCTTTCCCTAAACTAAAGCAATGTCCTGCACCACAGCAGTACTGCACCAGTCTTGTACACTAAGGACCTCTGTTTCAAATTGTTTAAAAACATTTAAGTGCAGACAAATATATCTTTCTTGTACCATCAAGAAACAAAAAATTTCCCAGTTCCAAAGCCAATGCTTTCTCTACCTGATTTTATAAGCTTACTCTAGAAGTCCAGTGTAGGCTGAACTTTGTAAATTACATACAAGACTTCCTAAGAAATACCACCTTGTACAATTTTTGTGTAGTGAATGTCATTAATTTCCAGTCTCCCTTCCCTACCCCCTACCCCCAACCTCATGATGGCTGTAGAGCCTTAGGTTTCTCTATGGGAAGAAACTGTGTAAATGGTTGTTATATAAAGAGGAAAAATAATAAGCTATACTCTCCATCAAGGGTTACACTGTAGCCTGGTCTGTATATTAAGTCTGAGAACCTGTAATATCCAAGATAAGGTGTTAACAAATTGAGCGTGGATTTAGCAGTGCAGCAGTTAGGAATACTAAGAATGGTGCTAACAATCAAAATGATAAAGATGCTGAATAACTGTTGATATTCACCATATTCTGTTCTGATTGTGTATAAAAAATGGCACTATCAAGTGGAGTGGATTCCTTAGCTGAATTAATACCATTGTACATATTTAGTTTACAGGCACAAAATGTCTGTCTCACAACAAAACTGTAAAATACTATCTGTTTACTAAACAATCAATCAAGATTACAGGGGAAATTCAGATTGTGGATGCATACCACAACAAGTAGAAGGAAAAAGTTTTCAGGGATGCAGAGCTATAGAAAGAATGACTGCAGTAATGTAGCATAGCAAAGAGAAGCCTAATTCTAATCAAAACTCTCTCATACCAGTGGATATGATTTTTAACTGGTCAAATAAAAAATCTGACAATATAACTATTAATATTCTCTGCACTCCATGCCTTTCCAGGGTTTTTCCCCCAGCAATCAGAAAAATGTATTTAAAGGATGCCATAGCTATCTTGAAAAGCTGCCATCGCTATCTTGAAAAGCTAGGCTCAAAGCCCAAAGGCAATGTAGTGATGAACACAGACTGGACACTAAATAATATAACCTTTAAATACAGATGCATTAAAAGCAACACACAACAATCTTTTCCAGCTGACAGATTTTCAGAGGTGTTAGTGGTGAAAGCAAATGAGTGGAATTAATCCAAAAAGCTTCAGAATGCAGAGGTTTACAATTACATTAGATCGATAACTCTCTCAATGGTCTAAGAGCATTACCCAGGCTTCCAGACAATCGTGAGTCTTACTTTAGGATGTATCAAAACTAATTTGTCCACATTTCTGCATAAAATGCAGAACAATTAATCATTCATAATGTTATGGACCAGCCCAAAGAACATAATTCAGTTTTATCTGCAGTTACTAAGACTGGATGGATTGGTTTGCAAGATCAATACTGCATAATAAAGTAAATTGAGCTAAGACTATTATGTGCTGAATGACCAGGGACAATAAACTAAGTCTATTCAAGCTCAAAACTCTTATTGAAACAAGCAATTCCTGCTAGTTTGGCAAGAGCCTTCGTATAAACTTGGACTGCTTAATGGAACACACATTTTACATTTAAAAAGAAAGCTACTATAAAGGAGGACTGTGGGTGTCCTGGGGACTTAATTACACTGGTTATGATTTATAGCTGCTGAAATTTAATTGTTGTAGATATGTTGCTGAGGAATACCTGATCCATTCAGTATACACCATTTACGATAATATTGAGAATGGACTGATTTAAAATCAGTGATTTAAATCAACAAGCAGGGAAACCTTGATTTAAATTGAGTTTAATCGTGTTTTGCATTTGTACTTTTTACTGATTTTTTTTTTTTTTTTTTTTTAAATTCATTCTCACTGGTGGTACAGATAGACGCTCCATGATTTACACAGTCATTCCATTCCAGAAAGCCATGCGTAACCTGAATTTTATGTAAGTTGGAAATGTATATTGTGCAAGCATAAAAACCAAAAATATTGCATTTACCTTAATCCTATTGTAGTTCTGGCACACTGAACGCTGCATTTTGGTGGTGGATGACAATGGGCTTAATTTGTAGATGAGGAAGGAGAGGAGGAGACAGGCATGATTTGAATGAAATAATGGGATGAAATAACAGAAATACAGTATCACTGAAATAACATGAGGCTGAGAGAGCGCAAAGCCTTGCCTTGTAGGAGATGCTACTACTGTATTCCTCTGCACACCATACTACAGTACTTTGTATTCCTGTACGCTATGCAATATTTTCCACAACTCAAAAATTTTATTTATGCCTTATGGAACTTTTTGCATAAGGTCAAATTTATTTAAGTAGAGTCTTGCATAACCCGGGGAGTGTCTGTATATGTACATAAGAATGGCCATACTGGGTCAGACCAAAGGTCCATCCAGCCCAGTATCCTGTCTACCGACAGTGGCCAATGCCAGGTGCCCCAGAGGGAGTGAACCTAACAGGTAATGATCAAGTGATCTCTCTCCTGCCATCCATCTCTACCCTCTGACAGAGGCTAGGGACACCATTCCTTACCCGTCCTGGCTAATAGCTATGAATGGACTTAACCTCCATGAATTTATCTAGTTCTATTTTAAACCCTGTTATGGGCCTAGCCTTCACAACCTCCTCAGGCAAGGAGTTCCACAGGTTGACTGTGCGCTGCGTGAAGAACTTCTTCCTTTTATTTGTTTTAAACCTGCTGCCCATTAATTTCATTTGGTGGCCCCTAGTTCTTATATTATGGGAACAAGTAAATAACTTTTCCTTATTCACTTTTTCCACACCACTCATGATTTTATATCCCTCTATCATATCCCCCCTTAGTCTCCTTTTTTCCAAGCTGAAAGGTCCTAGCCTCTTTAGTCTTCTCTCACATAGGAGCGGTTCCAAACCCCTAATCATTTTTAGTTGCCCTTTTCTGAACTTTTTCTAATGCCAGTATATCTTTTTTGAGATAAGGAGACCACATCTGTACAGAGTATTCAAGATGTGGGCATACCACAGATTTATATAAGGGCAATAAAATATTCTCCGTCTTATTCTCTATCCCTCTTTTAATGATTCCTAACATCCTGTTTGCTTTTTTTGACTGCTGCTGCACACTGCGTGGACATCTTCAGAGAACTATCCACAATTACTCCAAGATCTCTTTCCTGATTATTGGAGCTAAATTAGCCCCCCATCATATTGTATGTATAGTTGGGGTTATTTTTTCCAATGTGCATTACTTTACATTTATCCACATTAAATTTCATTTGCCCAATCACTTAGTTTTGTGAGATCTTTTTGAAGTTCTTCAGTCTGCTTTGGTCTTAACTATCTTGAGCAGTTTAGTATCATCTGCAAACTTTGCCACCTCACTGTTTCTCCAGATCATTTATGAATAAGTTGAATAGGATTGGTCCTAGGACTGACCCTTGGGGAACACCACTAGTTACCCCCTCTCCATTCTGAAAATTTACCATTATTCCTACCCTTTGTTTCCTGTCTTTTTAACCAGTTCTCAATCCATGAAAGGATCTTCCCTCTTACCCCATGACAACTTAATTTACATAAGAGCCTTTGGTGAGGGACCTTGTCAAAGGCTTTCTGGAAATCTAAGTACACTACCTCCACTGGATTCCCCCTTGTCCACATGTTTGTTGACCCCTTCAAAGAACTCTAATAGATTAGTAAGACATGATTTCCCTTTACAGAAACCATGTTTACTTTTGCCCAATAAGTTATATTCTTCTATGTGTCTTACAATTTTATTCTTTTACTATTGTTTCAACTAATTTGCCTGGTACTGACGTTACACTTACCGGTCTGTAATTGCCAGGATCACCTCTAGAGCCCGTTTTAAATATTGGTGTTACATTAGCTATCTTCCAGTCATTGGGTACAGAAGCCAATTTAAAGGACAGGTTACAAATCATAGTTAATAGTTCACATGTGAAATTGCGGAGTTTTCAGAACTCTTCGGTGAATGCCATCTGGTCCCGGTGACTTGTTACTGTTAAGTCTATCAATTGATTCCAAAACCTCCTCTAGTGACACTTCAATCTGTGACAATTCTGCAGATTTGTCACCTACAAAGGATGGATCGGGTTTGGGAATCTCCCTAACATCCTCAGCCATTAAGACTGAAGCAAAGAATTCATTTAGTCTCTCCGCAATTACTTTATCGTCTTTAAGTGCTCCTTTTGTATCTCGATCGTCCAAAGGCCCCACGGGTTGTTTAGCAGGCTTTCTGCTTCTGATGTACTTAAAAAACATTTTGTTATTACATTCGGAGTTTTTGGCTAGCTGTTCTTCAAACTCCTTTTTGGCATTTTACATTTTTTTCACTTAATTTGGCAGTCTTTATGCTCCTTTCTATTTACCTCTCTAGGATTTGACTTCCACTTTTTAAAAAGATGCCTTTTTATCTCTCACTGCTTCTTTTACATGGATGTTAAGCCACGGTGGCTCTTTTAGTTCTTTTACTGTGTTTTTTAATTTGGGGTATACATTTAAGTTTGGCCTCTATTATGGTGTCTTTGAAAAGTGTCATGCAGCTTGCAGGGATTTCACTCTATAGTCACTGTACCTTTTAATTTCTGTTTAACTAACCTCCTCATTTTTGCATAGTTCCCCTTTCTGAAATTAAATGCCAGTGTTGGGCTGTTGAGGTGTTCTTCCCACCACAGGAATGTTAAATGTTGTTATATTATGGTCACTATTTCCAAGCGGCCCTGTTATAGTTACCTCTTGGACCAGATCCTGCGCTCCACTCAGGGACTAAATCGAAAATTGCCTCTCCCCTTGTGGGTTCCTGTACCAGCTGCTCCAAGAAGCAGTCATTTAAAGTATCGAGAAATTTTGTCTTTGCATTTCGTCCCGAGGTGACGTATCCAGTCAATGTGGGGATAATTGAAATCCCCCACTATTATCAAGTTC
This sequence comes from Trachemys scripta elegans, assembly GCF_013100865.1. Taxonomy (NCBI): domain Eukaryota; kingdom Metazoa; phylum Chordata; order Testudines; family Emydidae; genus Trachemys; species Trachemys scripta. The sequence continues at coordinate 49,576,043 of NC_048308.1, forward strand.
TTTATTTTGATAGCCTCTCTAATCTCCCTTAGCATTTCATCGTCACTATCACTGTCCTACACTAACACAGATATAGTGTATCCTCCTAGTTAGCAAAAAAGTGCCAAATTTAGTGTAAAGGCTATAAATAGTTGCAAATCAGCATATTTTAATGGATACCACCAATGAGATTTTACTGATTTAAAAAAAAAAAAGTTTAAAGTACAACTACAAAACATGATTAAAATCAATTTAAATCAAGGTTTCCTGCTTGATTTAAATTATGCTTATATACCATTTATTACTTAACAATGCACAAAACAGCATTTTAACTTTTTATTAAATAAGACCACCTTAAACACAGTGGATACATAAGTCTATTGAAACATGTTTCTTATTTAAAACTAACCAGTTTATTAAACAAAGGAAGTATTATCTGTAGTTAGTGAATTGAACTTATTGTTTCTGCTCACCCCGTTCTTCAAGAATTTTAGAACCAGTGAATCTCATCCTCTCACACCTAGTTTTTATTCTTAGGTGGGAAGAGGAAAACAAACCTTCCTGCTTTTTCAACTCCCAGTCAATGTCTTAACTGTGAATGAACTGGTCATTGAACTGAACAAGCTAACTAAACTGAAATGAAGAAAATATTCTCTTGGAACCTGCAGAAGATGCTACTGCTGTCAAAAGCTGGTTAGCGCTTCAGTAAACTCTGGTTCCAGCTGCTAGCAAGTGATGTCCAGTTTGGTTGTTTGACTTGCCAGCAAACATATATGGCTTAATATTAACTTTTTTATTTAATTAAAATTATTTTAATAGATTTATAAGTAGCTTAAAACGTAACAGGCTTTTAATTTTAAATGTTTATTTTAAAAATAAACCTGTACTTAATTGAAAAGCCAAGAAGTCCAATTTACATTTAAAAAAAAAATGTTTTAATCAATTATTTTGTTCATGCTGCTTCTGCTGATCCACTTTTCAGTTTTAAATGTTTTCTTTCTTCAAACCCTGTTTCTAACTTGAAAAGACAAAGTTTGTGCCATGCCTGATACCAGCATTTTTTTGGACACACTCTGATTCTTTGTGTTCCAAATCATTGCCAAAAGCCATTCAAGTCCAAGTGTCTCATTTTATTATTTTATTGCTTGCTTCTATTGTGTTTTATCCTTGGCCAAGGTCCAAGCCCTACTTAGCAAATTCCCAGTATTTGAATCTTCTTATCTGATGAACTACCAGCCTGGCTTTTTATGCGTAGATTCTCTTCCAATATAATCCCAGATATTTAAACAAATTTGGTCCCACCAAACCCACTGTAATTTCTTATTTTTAGTAGTAAGGGTAAGTTGGGTTTTTGTTTTTTTTTTTTCCCTTGCTGCAGCTTCAATGTTGTATGTCACTTTCTACCTCTTATCTTCACCAAGCCTACAAAGCTTCATGGCATCAGCAGTCAGATATTCCTTTATCAAAGATTCTTTCGAGACACTGGGGGAAACAGAAGCTTTGAGACTTCCAATGCCACAGAAAGTAGAGCCTATATGCTATGAAAAGACTTAGATCTGGTCTGAAAATAAATACATTTTTTGTTGTTTATACACTAGGTGATGACACTGATCTCAAATGCTAAATTCACCCATTCTTTTTTCTGTATGTTTACACAACACTCCAGAGTGTTAAGGAAAACATAGTACATAAAATTTATATTTTCTTCCACCAGTCTTCGGGCATGGTCAGGATATTGACAATATAAGGGATCAATAGTAGGACAAATCTCTTCTTCATCTCTATGCAGGGCTAGTCTTCAGCTAATGTTGATTTTAAATGAAACATTTGTGGACTTAAAATTGTCTGTGATTAACAATGGTAATGAAATAATGTATGAGTAGTGCTCTACTGATTTCTGATTTTAAAAGTTTGGATTCATTCAGTTTGTTGATAGGGTTTCTGCAGTATCTGATGCTACGAAAGGTCCAGTAAACATCAGCAAATCAGTTTCCTCCAAACTGCTCCCTAGTGGCCATAGAAATAGTTTCGAAGTCTATAAGATGGCAGCTGGGCAACCATTAAAACCCAGAGAGAGACCAAGGATCACGAGGAAAAGTAAACTCAAATCCCTTGGGTGGTTAGCTCCAGCATTGTGACCCTCTGAGCCCTACCCCGGCACCTAGCATTCTGGCTCCTGTAGGCACCATGTCTGCACATCTTGCCACCTCCCCCCCTCTGAAGCAAAAGCAAGCACAGAGCTGGAGGTCCCAGTGCAGCAAGGTACAGAAACACGTATTTAACTTTAAGCCTGTGAGTCATCCCATTAAAGTTAACAGAACTACACACATGCTTAAAGTTAGGCACATGACTAGGTATCTTGCTGCATTGGAGCCACAGCTACTTGGTGAACGAGCAATTAATTGAAGGGTTTGTGCTCCTTTCCTTTTTTTTAAAGGAAAAAGTAGATGGAGGGGGGTCAGATAAGCAAGGAACGCTTAGAATAAGAACAAGGGAATAATGCTGGGAACAAGAGAAATCAATATACAGGTGTGGATGGGGGGGGGGTCACAGGGACACAGAAAGGTGGCAGGCAAGCAGGGGATTCCATCCCTTCAGATGGTATCACTTTCCTCCTTAAAAACTGATGAGATCCTGAGCTAAAAGGGAAGTAGAGGGAGAGTCTGATAAGCAAATGAAAGGGAGAGATCACTCATGTGGTTCTGACATAGATTCAATTAGAGAGAAAGGCAAAGCTGTTTAGCAAGGAAGATGGTGGAGTTAAGGAAAGTAGGAACAAATGTATAAAAGGGGAAGTGTGCATGATCTCTGGACTGCCTCCAATGGTGCACAACCGTGCAGGAGTACTGCAGCTTCATATGATAAGCAAAAACCACAACAAACTTTTCAGGACACCAGTTTAGCTTAAAAAAAAAAGTCTGAAACTACGGCATGAGATGTGCACTCTACTCACAAAGTAGACACTGACTTGCAATGTTACAATGGCCTCTTTGTGTAGCAATACCCGCAGGAGTGAAATGGAAATAATGTTTCTCACATTTTGGAGTCCTAATATTTAAAGTGCTACATCCTGTTAAAATAAACAGGTATTTGTATCAGAGAAACAAGGTGAGTCAGGTAATATGTTTTATTGGACCAACTGTTGGTGAGAGAGAGAAGCTTACGGAGAGCTCATTTTCAGGTCTGGTATTTGTATTATAAGTGTTCAAGAAAGCTTTTTTTTTTTTTTTTTTTTTCCTTTTTTTAGGGGGAAAAGGGTGTTAACCTTTTTTTTTTTTTTTGCCTTGTTAAAGTTGTTTTTTTTTTTTTTTTTTTTTTTATTCCACCGTGTAGTAATCAGGTCTTTTTTTTTTTTTTTTTTTTTTTTTTAAATAAAGTGAGTCGTCATGAGTTCTTCCCTGAAAGTAATGCATATGCTAGCATAAATCCTAGAACACTCAATAGCTTAAAAAAAAATGTCAAGAGTTGTTGATATTACAGTCAGAGATTAGCTACAGAATGAACCGCACCATTTGTCTCTAGGATCATGTGCAGGAGCTTAGCAGTCACGCCAACATGCCAGATGGTAAATATACTGCAAGATCAGCAAACTGAATCTCTTTTAGTCTTGCTTTCAATATTCTATATTACTAGTGCTACTCACTACACAAGTCTATGTCATATGAATTTAGGACTCCGAATAGGAGATAAGTATCTGCAAACTATTCTGTATATTTCACAATTATAAATACCTTCAGTTTTGAATGCAATAGATTAGGGAAGAAGCTTCTATTTTGAATGGGTGCGCATGTGTTTGTGGAGGGAAAGAGAGGGAGGGGTCAGAAAGCAGCTTATCTGGCTTTAGGATGGCAATAACTTTTGCCTTATGGCAGATTTTCAGAGCAGATATGTGACATTCTCCAGGAGTACTCTGGGTTGTGAGGCACCTTGCTACTACCTCCCCTTAGTGTGAGACAGTCTTGTCTGTGCCTGCTATGGCATAGCTCCCTGAGATCAGTCTCTGGCCAGTCTGTGCAGAATTCACCCTCTCTGTGCAGGGTAGTGAGAGGCACACGCCAACCCCCAAGAGTTATGAGTGCTTCCTGCAGTATCTAGCCCCTGTTACTGGGCTGTCCCCGAAGGAACTGTGTACACATAGCTTGACTGTTACAACTCAGGATCAAAACCTCTAACATCACAGCACTGTAATACACTTAGTGTTTTTTATCAAAGGTTAAAGATTTAAGAGCTAGTCAGTAAGGATAAGTGGAAAGAGAAATAGTTAAATATATAAAACAAAACTTGAAACACCTGAAGACTGATTTGCAGAAGAACTGAGCATTCACAGCTGCAACTGACATCAATGAGAATCATTCTCTGAACAAATAAAGTGCTACAAAATGCTGAAAAAATGCAGGCCAGAGGCATCTCAAATTGGACACCCAAAATTAGTGGATATTTTTGACACTAATGTCTGTGTGTGTCTCAGCTCCCATCCGTAAAAAGGAAATATCACTCCGCTGTCAGAGGGGGTTTTGTGAAAATAAATGTAGGTTTGTGAAAGCACTTGGATACTATTGCAATGAATTCCAGAGAAAAGTCCATGAGGAAATTAATAATTTTGTATTCAGAGCAGTGTTTGAGTAGTGTGCAGTAAATAAGACCTGGGGCCATACATTGAACCAAAGAGGAGAAAATAAAATATTGAATAGCTGCTCATTCAGTGAGCAACATCCATCCTGTGCACTCCATGAGGCAGGAGGTCCTGTGGAAAAATAGCATGTGATGATGTAATTAAAGGCCATATTATAATGCATAAACACAAGGGGTTGAAACAAAGGTTGCAAATGCAATGTTAATGCTGATACTTCTAAACTTGAGTGCTTGACTTGGCAGCCTTAATTAAGAGCGTTAATTTTTGTATGTAATATGTCTGTCTATACACACATTATAAATAGACAAGCAGATTATGATATTGCAAAAACAAAGATAGTGGTCAGATGTTATCACAATACTGAGATAGGTATGGGGTGCTTCACTCATGATTTTCCCATGCGACACTTTATGTATTTGAGGACCATCACAAAATTCCTAATTGAAAAATAAGTGTTACACAATATCTACACTGTAACTATATTTCCAGCCTCCTGCTTCTGCTGATTGCTTATAAACAGATCATTACTCAAGTGAGAGAGATAAAGTAGCCAACCATCCTTAGCCTTTTCACCCTTGCTTCCCTCCTTTACTCTTCAGTCATTTTACCTAAACTTGTTTGCATACTATAATTCCATCACTTAGTCACAATTCTTTAGTCTTTGTTTTAAATAAAAATATATGCACACAACTCTTATTCAGATTTTTTTAAACATAAAACAGCAATCAAATGTTAAGTTGCACATATATAGGAAAGCAAATCATTAGTCTGCAGAGACAACACATATAGACAATCTGAATTTACTGCAAGGCTGTTTTCTCATAATAGAAGAGCCATCTAGTCTAGGAAAGACTGTTGGGTTAACCACACCCACTAATGCCATGCCACAGAAACAGCTATTGAATAGAATCCTCTGCTTCTGCCATATAAATCTAGAAACTGCATCACAGGCCCCAGGGCTGCTGCTTATGTGCCACAGTGTTGCCAGTGAATAGTTTATGGGTGATGGTGGATTCAGTCTGTGGACCTTGGGGTTTTGGTGGTAGGCCTTCAACCCAAACGGTGGCCCAAAGAGTTAGAAGTGGAGCTAAATCCTGCAGCATCAGTACAGGCAATGTTTCACCACAAACAGTGAGGGAAGTGTCCCTCCCACTGGACATCCTTGCTGACCAGAGAGGGTGAGCCCATCAAGAAACAATCATTCATTTTTACAAAAACCACAAAACAAGTAATTCAAACAAACCCCTCTCTGATGATTTTTATAAACACCTGTTGGAGGAAAAACAAGCAAAACTTTAGACTTACAATTTGATGTCAAAACACTTAAGCACCTGCTATGAGCAACAAGGGAAGTTTCACAAAGAGTGACATTCACACAATGTTGAATAAGTAGGAAGGGAACATCACAATAAATGCAGCTATCACTCAAATTAATTTAAGCTCCGTTGCCTAATAAAATTCTATTTGCTACAAGTTACTTCATAATATTTCACACTTTTAAGTGATTCTATTTCATTCCTATAAATATCACTTTAGAGCAATACATCCTCCTAGTAATATGACTACAAGCTGACGGGAATTTTGCTACATCCATTAAACACAGTATAACAGAACTGCTGATCAAATTTTGCTAAACATGTCTAACTGTACTGATAAAATTTTCATGCTAGTTATGATACATCTCAACCACTATTGAGCAATATCCCTTAACATTCAACCAGTGATTCACTCAACAACTATTTTCTGTAATTTGTACACTGTTAGTGTTACACTGACTACAGAAACAAATAACTTCCACATAGTACAATGTGTTCTTATATTTGCACTGCATATACAGAACACTCAGTTCTCTTGTGACAATGAGTCTGCAGTAGATAATGGTTATATTTAGCACAGAATCAAGTGTTGAAAAGGCATATAGAAAAAAATAACTACATCTACTGGAAATAAAGGACCTGTAAAACATCACATACAGTGAAATGTGATTTTCTAAATCAAATTGAGAAGCACAGAAATATGCAGAAAACTCTAAGGCTATATAGAAAAAAGAAAGCAATACAGAAATACAAGGTCTGGTTTTTGGTTTGTTTTTTCCATTACAGAACCTTTAAGAAGCTTTATATTGAAGGAAATTTTGGTATACTAGTAATCTGTAAAATTCTGATTCTTTCCTACATCTTATTTTGACCTGATTATCACATTCAATTCTGAATTCTAGTAGTATCCAGAAGTTTTGCTACTGCCAAGATTCTGTCCATGCTAAACATCAATTTTAAAGATGGTTATCAAACGTGGCCATTTGAAATTTATTTTCTATAACTGAATGTGAGGCACACTGGCCTAAAATATGTTCTCTCAAAGAAAAGGAAAAGTGGATAACCTAATGTATAGTAAACACACAAATGTTAAGACTTAAATTTGCAGAGTCAAGCATCTGTTTGTTACATCTGATACAGAATTATTACTTTTGTCTGTAACGCCATATTGCAAATTTTAACTTTTATATCACAATGGAAGGACTCTACTTTTTTGGTTACTGCAACCTGTGTAACTCTTTGCCAGAGGATGTTGTGAAGGCCAAGACTATAACAGGGTTCAAAAAATAACTGGATACATTCATGGAGGATAGGTCCATTAATGGCTATGAAACAGGATGGGTAGGGATGGTGTCCCTAGCTTCTGTTTGCCAGAAGCTGGGAATGGGCAACATGGTATGGATCACTTGATGATTATCTGTTCTGTTCATTCCCTCTGGGGCACCTGGCACTGACCACTGTCAGAAGACAGGATACTGGGCTAGATGGACTTTTTATCTGACCCAGTAGGGCCGTTCTTATGTTCATTCTATGGAATCCACTTTCAAACTCTTAACAGAAACTTAGATATTCACTATTAAAGGCTCATCTGGAAGCTTTTTTTCAATTAGTGTTTTGTACCTATTCCTCTCTGGCTTTGGGCCTTTTTTATTTTTAAACAAAATACAGATATTTACTCTGTTCAAAAAGTAAGAGATTGGCAAGACAGAGAAAATTTAAGGAGTTCACTTTGTCACAGATTTATTGATGATGCACTACAAGTTTTATGGCTCCTAGTTGACAAGCTGACTTTTTTGATCAACTGATTACTCCATTATTAATTTGATAACAGTATATTATACTTAAATTATGAGATCTTAAAGATGGTTTGGAGTTACACATAGTGTGAGTAATTGATGGTAAAGTTTTAAGTGAGAAAACATTGCTGGATTATGTTTGTTTTTTTGATGGCTATAGAAAGAATTAATCCATGGACTAACTCTTTCTTACTGTCAGATTACCTATGCAGTAACCAATACTTTTAGCCATTCACATAGAGAACTGTCCCTAGTCAGAGAAATATGAAGAGTATCAATTATATATAGATGATTTACTATTGTATAGGGGGAGAAATATATTCATGTTTTTAAACATTTTGGCAACTAACTGCCCAAAATGGAGACACCATCCTCATAGCTTGATAAAACATTTCAGAGCAGAAAAAGGAAGTTACATAACTCTAATGTACAACTGTTGATATCATTTCCTCTAAATTATAAGATATACGGATTTGTTAGTTTTATTTTGTTAACAGGTACCAGGCTAAGACTTTAAGGCCAATTTTTCACAGTAGGTGCTCTTTGCACACCGAATTTATAAGTACAGTTATTGCAACCGCACCCTGAAGTGATCAAAATTGGCTGAGTAAGTCTGATAACTCTGGACCTTAAAAACTAAATTTTTTCCTCGAAGCAGTTAAATTTAGCAGTTAAAATTTGGAAGAGAGAACTGGAATACCAAAGAGTGACTAAACAAATGGCATCTTTAATTGACCATATCTGTCCAGTGTATATTTGAGACATATTTGCTTACTTTAGTGACAAATACCATTAATACATCAGACCCAATAAAGCAATGGGAGAGGACGTGGAATCTATTCAGACTCCCAGATTTACGAAACAAAACAAAACAAAAAGGCAGTTAAATTCTGATAACACTAGTGAAGATGCAAGAGACAAAAGCCCATTTGACTTTCACAACTCTGGCAGACTGTGTCGTGCTGGGAACTCCAAGAGCCATATTGACTTGTAAATTGAACAATTTTACTCTGGATGACAGAATGAGACACCACAATGTCAATTTTCTCAGTACAGCTCCCAGCTTTCAAAACTAAACGCTGCAGTTTTATAGCCCAGAATATAGGCCAACTCTGAGAGCTTCCTCCATTCCCTGGCTAGAATTCTAGAGGACTGTCTACATAGTGGGGTAATGCACCCTACAGAGATCTGATTTCTGAAGCACACTAATGTGTTGCACTTTAATTGGCCTGCGTGGGTCCTGTGGGTGTGCACTAAAAAGTCTGAAACAGTCCCACATTTAAGCATATTGGGGAACTTTTAGTACACACCAACAGGGTCTATAGAGACTAATGTGCAACACATTAGTGCGCTTTAGAAATCACACCCCTGTCATTGGCATTACCCCACTGTAGAGGTGCCCTTGGAGGCAGCATGACAGACACACCCTTTTTGCAGCTTGCACAAATAAAGTACATATTTCTAGCTAGCATAACTGTCATTTTTATACAAGGGATGCAATTACTAGAAAAAATATTTTTAGCACCAGAGATCTAAACAACAACATCCATAGCTTCACGTAAAGTGCCACAGAACAATAATTACAATGGGCGGGTAGCTGTAGCAAAAATATAATTAATGTCAGGAATCAGCCATTTAAAATATCATGGTGGGTTTTCTTTTTCATAGTTCCAAGATGTCACAAGCGCACTGCTGGTCTGTTATTAAAAGCCTTCTTCCATCTCAAATCTTTGATTTTATTTTTTTTTATATATTATATAAAAAAAAAATATATAAAAAAACAAAAGATTTGAGCTGGAAGAAGACTTGGATATAAAATGTGTGTATGTACTGTAATATTTTATGGGCTGTTATGGTTTCTATCCTATTTAGCAGCTACTAGATATGATGGTGCTGCATTTGACATGAGGTAAGAGGATTTTTTTCAGTTAAAGTCTAATATCTGTGGAATGGGACAATATGCTAACAAAGATTCTTCTATCTTCCTGATTTTGACTGATAATTCCCATCAATAATCAACTCCCTCAAATTCTCCGTTTAAATAGATCAGTTAAATGTACAATAGGACTGATATTTTGGGCATGGCACTGGCAAATCTCTCCTAGCTTGGTGGGGTTCTTTTCAATAAGCATCAGAAAAAGAACAACTTAAGTTACATATATATGCCCCAAACAAAGCAAAGTGGGCAGTAATTTTTGCACTTTTTTTAAACTTTAATCTCTCTAAATCGTCTCCTTATGAGATTTCCTTCGTTTTGGACCCAAACTGGCCTTCACTCCACATATTTCTTCTCACTTCTATTGTAAATTTCTGTCAGAAATATAGAATCATGCAATATGGCTTATGCATAAGGAATTCTTATTTCAAACTTGTAGTGCAAATTGTATATCTGGTTTAAAATTAATAAGCTCTCTAACCCCACCTACTGGCTCATTTAAAGTTCTTACAGAAAAACACATCCATTAAAAATGTTGACAGTAATTCAAGATTTATAGATAGTTGTCATTCACTGTGTACCCAGTTCCAAACTGAATTGTCACAAAGAATAAAAATATACCTATACATTAATATTAATTTATTTCCCTGCCATTTCCACTGTCATTTGCTTATACATGTCAGAAACAGGAAAGTGATCTGAATCAGGTGTTTGTCTAATTTTAAATAAAAGCCAATTAAGAGTCAGACGTGGCACTCTTTTATATGTGCAGTACTGTAAAAGATAGAGTACCTCAATGCACCTTCAAGCAACATTCCTATTTCTACATTCTGTGACTTCAAGTAACCCAAAATCTATTTACTCACGTTTTTATATAATAAGTGGTCTAAAATGAATAGAAATATAAATCGCAGTATGCAAAAGGAATGTTCCCAACATTTATCATTTTGATTTATAAAATATGCCCAGCCGAAACTCTAAAGTTTAGGTGAATTTACAGTATAAACACCAAATACAAAACTTATAAAATTAACCAATGATTTTAATTCCTCTACAACTCTCCTTAGCAGATGAACCAAAATTTCCAACTTCTTCTCTTTAGGCTGTCTTTGACAGCCTAAGACCAAATTTTCCATATTTAGATTCCAAAAGTTAAGTTCCTATATCCATCTTTGAGCAACTAAGTAAGTGGCCTGTTTTTCATAAGTTGCAAGCTCTTTTAGCTCCCATTAACTTCCAGGGACCATAAGTCATAACCTGAAGAACAGACAGATCTTGTAGCGTAAGTACAAGGTCAGACTCCAGCTTGCTCAGACCCAGAGTGGAGGTTACATAGGACGTGGGAAAATGTCCTCAATTTGAGTGCCCCCAATACAAAACCAAATGTATGGCAGCATAAAATAAAATAAATTTACTATCAAAATAAACAGGAGTTACTTCAGGGCGGGTGCAAGGATGTTTCGCGCCCTAGGCGAAACTTCCGCCTTGTGGCCCGCCCACCCCCCCCCCCCCCCCCCCCTGTGGCAGTTCTCCCTCCCCCCCTGAGGCGCCCTCCCTCCCCGCGGCAGCTCCCCCTGGCCTGGGGAGCTGTGCGGCATCTCCCCGCCCCAGCTCACCTCTGCTCCGCCTCCTCCCCGAGCACGCCATCGCCGCTCCGCTTCTCCCGCCTCCCAGGCTTGTGGCGCCAATCAGCTGTTTGGCACCGCAAGCCTGGGAGGGAGAGAAGCAGAGCAGGGCGGCTGCCGTGCCCCCCCCCTTACTTGCTGCAGGCGGCCCTCCCCGCACCCCCCTGCCCCAGCTCCCTCCCCCTAAATTCCAACGACGACTGGGGCGGCCGAAGATCCGGCTGCTGCGATTGCCACCGAAGGACCCGAAATGCCACCCCCGAAATGCTAGTGCCTTAAGCAACCACCTAGGTCACCTAATGGGTTGCACCGGCCCTGGATTACTTTGATAATTGTATCCATTTCTGTACTGAATTTATTAAAAGCTTTTTTTTAAATTGTAAATTGAACATGCGGAATTTCTAGTCTATTGCACCAAACAGCTACAGAATCCAGAGAGATGGCCAAAATGTCTAGGTCCAGTTTGCCGCAGAGTACACAGGCCCATAGCTAAGATGAAAGATGTTATTTACTGACTAGATACAAGCCTTAAATATCATTATTTAAGATGAACTACATAAAAACAGTTTACCCATGATATTTTTGCTCTAGCAAAAGAACAACCAACAATGCTGGGCCATATTCTGCCATTTATCTGTACACAAAACTTCCCTTGACATCAATAGACGTTTCAAACACAGGTCAATGACAATGTATGGCCCTTTCTAATTACATGATACTTTATACTGTAAACTAATTATACCATATAATTCAGTTTATAGCTCGGCATACTGTGCAACTTCTCTCTAAAACACAGTTTGCAAGTGTGGTAAAACAATTACATGGCAAAAATATTTTTCTAAAAGGCTTCATATTTTAAAAGTGGAGGCAACATTTGTTTACTAAGTCACATTTATCTGTTTTGGTTTATGTGGACACCAGAAAATACCTGCATACTAATCTTTTCCTCAATAGATTTACATGACTGTTTAAAAGGGCAAAAATTTAGAGTTTGAAAAATTGCCTAAACCCTACTGAAGTTTCCATTGCACTAAAAATGAATTTTTGCAAACGACACACACCTTCCATAATAAAATCAGTAGGCCTAAAATTTCAGAAGGGGCTAATGACTTTGCCCAATTTGAAACCTGATTTTCACAAATGCTGAGCACATGCTTTCTGAAAATGAGCCCCCTTTCAAAGGTGTGTCAAGTCGGACAGCCTAAAACTGAAGCACCCAAAATTACGAGTTACTTTCCAGAATCTAAACCAGGATTTTCAGTTACTTGGCTCTAAAGAGGTTTTTGTACTCCCAAAAAGAATTTTTGAACTGAAACTATGGCTTTTCTTACAACTCTTCCAACCCCTCTCTGCCTGATCAAACTAATAATTTGCACTCAAAACTGCTTTTGAATTCAGTTTAAATTCCGTGCATAAGACAACTGCGGAATTAATCCCATACTCTCCTACCGGAGCATGCCAAAACTGACACCGTTAACATGACTGACAAGTATGTTTTAAAAGCAAGTGAATCAAATTAAGAAAGTTGAGTTGTGTGTGTGATAGAACGTCAGCCTTATTCCATATATTGCTTATCTGGGTATTTGTCTGGGGAAGAAAAGGTGCTCTTTAAAGAAGGAAAACTAAGTTCTTTCTGGAAAGTAAATTTTTGGAGCTTGCTCATGACTATGCTGAGGTAATCAGGGTGAAGAACCCTGTAAACCCAGAGCTCCCTTGTCCCTATCTTGCTCTAGCTCACTGTGAGAACTAGTGTTTAAATCACTGGCAATTTGAGCGTGGCAAAGTTGCAGCATCAAGGCTATAGCACAATTTTCCCACAGAGCTCTAACTGTGGGGAGCGTAGAATATTGGCAAAGCTCCCTCTCTTCCCTCAACTTTCTGCTATGCTTCAACTGTGGACACTTGTTACGATGTTGCTATTTTCACATAAAATTACATTGTAAATTCTTCAGTCAGGAACCATGTTATCTCTGAAAAGCACCTACTTCATTTTTGGTTACTGTTTAAACAAAGTTATAACAGAACATACAACGTTTATCACCTAACGCTGTTTAAAAAAATAAATTACCACGCTTAATTATGCAAGGCAAAAATGTACATCTGAATTGCATTTCTTCAAACAGTAAATGATGACTGAGAATACGCTAGTGAAGTAAAATAGGCACAGGAACCTTCCCTTATTTACAAGGCCACTTTTTTCTCTGCCCTATAAGGCAACTATTGACACATCCACTGAGCACAATTCTGTTCCTTTTTTACTAGAAGACCACCACTGCTAAGCAATAGTTTTTCTTAAGTCTCTTCAGTGGTTCGTTAAGACAGGAATCACTGAGCATCATTACAAATGCTCTACACACAGAACGTTACCCCATATAATATGTCGTGTTTAGCAATGCTTCATGGCTATTCAGGTTGAATAGTTATCAATATCTAACTTAATTCAAGTTTAAGCTGATGTTAAGCACAAGGACAGTGGTTAGCATCTAAATAAGCAAAAAATCTAGAGAAACCTACAGAACAGCTTTAGAGTATTTGAAATTAATTTCAGTAGCCGCTATTGAGGATGCTAGACTCAAGGGTTTTACAAGATATTTTTGTTTCTTAATAAGCGGCATTAGAGGACTCACAGGGGGAGTTCCCTGCTATCTAAGACTGCGAATCAGACATTTTCCAGGTATTTAATTTAAAATGGTATTTTCCTGGCAAAGATGGGATATAGAATCATAGAACTGGAAAGGACCTCGAGACCCCTGCACTCAAGGCAGGATTAAGTATTATCTAGACCATACCTGACAGGTGTGTCCAACCTGCTCTTAAAAATCCCCAATAATGGAGATTCCACAACCTCCCTAGGCAATTTATTCCAGTGCTTAATCACTCTTGACAGGAAGTTTTTCCTGATGTCCAACCTAAACCGCCCTTGCTGCAATTTAAGCCCATTGCTTCTTGTCCTCTCCTCAGAGGTTAAGAAGAACAATTTTTCTCCCTCCTCCTTGTAACAGTTTTCAAGTACATAAAAGGTTATGTCCCCTCTCCACATCTTCTCTTCTCTAGACTAAACAAACCCAATTTTTTCAATCTTCCCTCATAGATCATGTTTTCTAGACCTTTAATCTTTTTTTTTTTTGCTCTTCTCTGGAACTTCTCCAATTTGTCCACAACTTTCCTGAAATGTGGTGCCCAGAACTGGACACAATACTCCAGTTGAGGCCTAATCAGCACAGAGTAGAGCAGAAGAATTACTTCTCGTGTCTTGCTTACGATACTCCTGCTAATACATCCCAGAGTGATGTTTGCTTTTTTTGCAACAGCATTACCCTGTTGACTCATATTTAGCTTGTGATCCACTATGACCCCCAGATCCCTTTCCGCAGTGTTCCTTCCTAGGCAGTCATTTCCCATTTTGTATGTGTGCAACTGATTGCTCCTTCCTAAGTGTAGTACTTTGCATTTGTCCTTATTGAATTTCATCCTATTTACTTCAGACCATTTCTCCAGATCATTTTGAATTTTAATCCTATCCTCCAAAACAGTTGCAACCCCTCCCAGCTTGGTATTGTCCGCAAACTTTATAAGTGTATTCTCTATGCCATTATCTAAATCATTGATGAAGATATCGAACAGAACTGATCCCTGTGGGACCCCACTCGTTATGCCCTTCTAGCATGACTGAACCACTGAGAACAATTTTCCAACAAGTTATGTACACCTTATAGTAGCTCCATCTAGGTTGTATTTCCCTAATTTGTTTATGAGAAGGTCATGCGAGACGGTATCAAAAGCCTTATTAAAGTCAAGATATAAATGCACATTGCTACTTTATTTGGACATTCTAGCTATATGAAATTTAAGAAAGGTAGCCTGATTACAACTGTTTACTCAGTATCGATGCAAAAAGACACATTAGGCTAACATACCAAAAACTTCTTATTTAAACCTGTCCATAACATCCTGTATACCTTAACACTAATAAATAAAATTAGAGTTAAGAATCAGTAGTAATGTGGGTAAAAGGTTCAAGCTGTGGTCTCATGCTGCTATACTTAAGTGGAAATGTATTATTAACGTGGTCTGTTTTCATTCCCTTTTCTATCTAACCATATTTTATCTTGACAGATGTTTGCCTCTTCCCTGATCTGTTTTTGGTCTGGCAAATGTTGCAAACAGCAACTCCAAAGACAGATGGTTTTAAAAACATCAAAAAAACATCTGCAGGACTGACTCAATAAAGCAGGGAAAAGAAGATTCAATCATCTAATGTTCCATGATGTACTTTAGAGACTTGAAACACTTAAACATTAGCTTCTTGGAATTAGCAGCAAACTATGATAAATGTTTTGGTAAGAATTAAGTAACTAGTTAAACAAATTATTGTATCGTAGGCTTCATCTTAATTCTGTTTTTTGTTAAGCACTGTGAGAGTACAAACATTTCAAAAGTTACAGCAATTGTACAGGCCATTTACAAATGCAATAATTTATCTTAAGCAAAATCAAAGCATTCATTAAACTTGTAAAAATCTGCAAAATTCCTTATTCATTACAGCTCAGGTAAGCTTTTAAAGTGAGCAGGAGCTCCAATGCTTACTTTGAATTCAAGAAAGTTTGTGTATCTTTGCGGCAAGTACTAAAAGATACAATTTTTAAAATGAATAAATGGGACTGCTAATTAGCTAATAGCCAGATTGGTCTTGGTCTGTAGGGCTATTTTAAGATCTTGTATTAACCCTGGAGCTCTGCTTCCCTGCAGCATCTGACAGGTTCCCTGTGCACATTATACATGCTGGAATATAATATACTAGATCCTGTCAGTAAAAAAAATTCCATTCACCCCAAATGACTACACCTTAAAGTATGCAGCGCTGATTCTAGGCAATGTTTAATATTGTAAACATCCCTACAAGTTTTCAACCACCTTTTAAAAGTTTGACTGAACATGTCATTGCACCCCAGCCACCCAATGTGAAGAGTAAAGGAAAGGCAAACTCTGACACATACCAAACAGCAGATGTAATATACTGTACTGCAGTGGTTCTCACCAGGGGTCTGTGGCCCCCAGGGGGGCCACAAGCAAGTTTCAGGGGCTCCGCCAAGCATGGCCAGCGTTAGACTCGCTAGACTCTGTAGCAGAAAGACTAAGCCCCACTGCACAGAACTGCAATCCAGCGCTAAAGCCAAAGCCTGAACAACTTAGCTTTATGGTGCCCTCTGTGGTGTGAGCCCCAGACAACTGCCCTGCTTGCTACCCCCTAACGCTGGCCCTGGCTTTTATATGCAGAAAACAGTTGTTGTGGCGCAGCTGGGCCATGGAGCATGTTGTGGGAGCCTCAGAAAGAAAAAAGTGGAGAACCCCTGCTATACTGAACTAATTTTTGCACAAGTAATCTCCCCATACAAGTAATCTCACTAAATCAATGGGACTACTTTCTGTAGGTCAGGCTTGACATGAGTAATTGGACATGGGTGAGGCTTCATTTTTGGGAGACAGGTTTAGTATATTATACAAAGTAAAACCAGTGGTAAGTAATATGGAGCCAAAATGCTTGCTCTTTTTTATCACCATAGATAAATTAAAAAATTTGTACAAAAGAGGGATACCACATGGTGCAGAATGAAGTTAAATGTAAAACCACTGCAACCCATACAGTGTGGAACAAATTTGTTTTCCCTTCTCAAATACTGTTACAAGACAATGCAAGGTCTGGAAAGCCCCAGACTTGTACTCCTGTTTGTTCTGGGAGACACTTACATATGCATGTGTAATGTCCTCCAGGCAGAGTAGCCAGCATGTGGGTTCACTCTGGGGGAACAGACTCCAAATTGCACTGTACAGCTGAGATGCTGGAACAACTGGTAAAGTAAAAACTGCTTCTGCTGGTAATAACAAGAATTGTGTGTTGGCTAAAAAGCACCACTTCTGGTAAGGACCCAGGGAACATTATTTTAATTGGCCTATGTTCGCTTTCACACCTAAATTTCCCATGTTAGCTAGCGAGATAGATAGATAGAGCGTACCAGTTTTTTTATAATGTAGTAAAAGCAAAATTAAAATTACAAAAAAAAAAATTGCTTTAAAGGCAAAGCAAGCTTATAATGTAAAATTACATCCCCGTGGGCTATAGCAAAGAAAGTGAGCTTGCACCTCCTGGTTTGTATTTTAAGCCTAATATTAATGGCAATTCAAATAATTACAACCATTGCGGTCTCCGAAATGTATTGCTGGATAATAAAGTTAAAAAGGAAACCACACAAAAAAAACCAAAATATACAAATAAATATAAATAATACAAATAAAACAAACACTAATATATTAAAAAAATCAAAAGTAGTGGAATGGAGGCTGGTTTGTTTGACATGAGTAACTGGACCTGGATGAGGCCTCATGTCTTGGGAGACAGAATTAAGGTGCTAAATGGATCCGCAAGCTGGAAACAGAATGTCTGTACTAACTAAAATAAGGAAGAACACCCAGAGAATCATTTACAATGAACAAGATAACAATGGATAAGATAGGCCTGGAATGTAAGATGAGGTAAAGGGTAAGTTGTACATGGACTGTAAGGGATTGGTTCCTACAAAGTGACCAAGCCAATCCCAAAATATATGATGCAATGTATAGTAAATGTAGTGTAATATGTAAAAGTATATAAAGTAAGAGGTTTACTGTGTAACTCTGGATGTGTTGTACACCCTATGCCCACCCCCTATGCCTGAGTTTGATCAACTCAGCATAGCCTTACTATATGCCAAATAAAGGAACTTGTGTGATGAGACTGGAATCTAACTGAGTTCTTGGAGACCCAAGTGGAAGAGGTCTTGGGGGAACCCTAACACTTGTCTAAGTGTCTGCAAGATTTGGTCCTATTTTTTTCTTTTAATATACTATTGTATACTGACAGTGAAAAGTGACATCAGCCTATACTATATTAACTGGATAGGCTACATTTTTCCTGGAGGAGAGGAGGAAGAGAAGACATTCACATTTTTAAACTGCAACAAGTTTTTATTTTTTGCTCTGTATTATTTTTAGCAAAACAAAATACTATTTGAATGTTACCATTTTTACAGGTATTTTCTATATTTTAATATGAAATTCTCAAGTGTAACACTTGTTTGATAAATACTGACATTTTTTTCCATCCACTCCATTTATAATAATAATATATATGGAGATATACCAATCTCATAGAACTGGAAGGAACTCTGAAAGGTCATTGAGTCCAGCCCCCTGCTGTCACTAGCAGGACCAAGTACTGATTCTGCCCCAGATCCTTAAGTGGCCCTCTCAAGAACTGAACTCACAACCCTGGGTTTGGCAGGCCAATGCTCAAACCACTGAGCTATCCCTCCCCCCTAAAACCTAAACTAGCAAAGAATGGTTTCAATCCAGCGACCTCGGGGTGATGGGCCCAGCACGCTTCTGCTGCACCACTTTAAACAAGAGCATGAGTAGATTGATAATGCAAGGTGGAAGGTTTGATTAGCTGAAGGGAAAGTTTGCATGATTGAGGAAATAACTCAATTTCTTATTCTTTGCAAATTTCCTCCCTAACATAAGATATAGGCAGGATAATTCGGAATGAACTAGAATGCACCAAAACTAGACTTCAGTGTTTCTACCTTAACCTATATGAAAAAATTAATTCTATATAACACTATACTTCAGTAGAAAGAAATATTTACCATATGTTACCAGTAATTCACCTGAACTCACTGAAGATTTTACAATCCAAACAGCCAAGACAAAAGATGTAGGAGGAAGGTGGGGAAGGGGTGTAACATACAAGCAAGGTGATCAAGGCAATGGCTGACCAATCATCTTCAACCCACTTTATTCTGTCTAGTCTAATGAGATCACCAGCTTGTCAAAACTGAGCACAAAGAGGGGCCCTAATCCAGATTCGGGACTTTAGGCTCCCCACTATCTGAGTATTAAACAATAGTTGGTGTGTTGGAGAACAGCTGACAGTAAAACAAAACAGGCACTATGGTGATCTGAACATAAATCTTGAGAACTTTACTGCTTTGCATTGCTCCAGGCTCTGTTATAAGGAGAGGGGTTTGATGCCATGAGTTTTTTCGTTGTTTATGTTGGTAATACCAGAAAGCACCAACCACATAATTAGACACATTAGCTTATCAGAAAGATTTATCATTTTGCAGGACAAGAAAAAATGCAAGAATTTAAACTGCTCTGCAAAGGGGTAAACGTCTGTTTTAGCACATTTTTTTTAAAGTACTTGAAACCTCCCTGTATCAGTTTTGCTGAATTTGGCCTAATGTTTGGCAAATGTCATGTTAATTGCCACATTTTGTATTTAAAATATAAAAATAAGGGATAGGATGAGGGTGGATGGGGAAACGGGGAAAAGGAAAAAGTAGAAAGGGACACAAGATATCTAAAGGGTGGGAGGGTTAATCTATCCCTTTAGAGGTAGTAGCGGTTAGGGGTCAGCACACCATAGCATGGCCCCTTAAGAGTTTGGGAGATCTGATATATACAAAGACCAAAAGAAATAAGAAATACTGGTAGAGAGGAAGTAGCCTCAAGAAAATGTAGTGCTTGAGTGGGGAAAACCTGTTACTGTTTCTTTAAGGACCTGGAACTAGGAGTCTCTTGCCCAGCCAATTGGGATGAACTTCAGGAAGGAAGACCAGCATATATGCTGCCTCCTACCTCACAGTAGAGGAGACACTAACAGGAGAAGTCTGGCTTGCTGAGCACTCCATGTTGGAGGACTAATTGGGGGAAAAGGAGCTAGCTGAAGGAGAAGCTAGCTAAGGCCCTCGTTGGCCTAAATCACAACTCCAGCTCTAATGAGGAGAGCCGTGAACAATCCTGTTTTAAGGAAGGAGTTACTGCCTGCCTGAACCATAATCCCAGCTCCAAGATGAGGGCTGGTTATGGGGATTCCTGCCTTATGGAAAGAGAGACTGCTTGCAGTATAACCCAAGAAGACTAAGAAGGACCTTGAAAAAGCACCTCAGTAGCTGACTGGGAAGAAGCCACACAAGGAAAAAACTCCAGAATGGGAATAGTGGAGTCCATGTTCCTGTGAGGGATGCTGACAAACAGGGAAAAGGTAAGAGCAGCGTAGGGAAGCAGCAAGGGATTACAAGGTGTGGTTGTTAGTTGCCCAACACAGGGCACCTGGGCTGGAACCCAAAGGAGAGGATGTTGCTAGTTTTCCCCCCACCTGTCCCCAGCACAGTGGGAGGCTACAAGCCTCAAACTTTAGAGTCAAAGACAGATAAGTCCCAAATGGGGGCCAAAGGCCTGGTATAAAAACCACTAGACTTTGGGTTTTCTGTTTGTACTTTCTCCCTGGATGGGGAATAAACTGAGAAGTGACCTGACCGCAGGGCGTGCCCTAATGGTGAGTGTGCCCCATTACAGGTGGGAAGCGAAGGATGGAAAGGAGCCTGGAGGGCTTGGAGAGCAAGACTGATAATGGAAACAGTAAATGAGAGGGGTGAAAAGAGGTCAAGACAACTGTATAACCACAACATGAGCTTATCTCCCTCAACAAAATACCATGTATTTGTGTTTAGTTAGATGTGAGGGTTTGTAAGTGGAAAGTTTCCCTTTTCTTAGTTTAATAACTTAACTCTGGAAAAACTGCCTACATACGGTATACACTGGTATAGTAAGCTGTGTATATTAGCAGGGATGAAAAGAATGAGCTAGATAAAACTAGTCAAGCAAGGAACAAACAAACAAAACACTTGCTTTCATCCAGGGACTCTATTAGCCCTATATCTGCCAAGCAACAAATGCTATTCTCTCTCACCTGCTAGCAGATTTTTATATATATGCAAACCTAAGAAACTGGCAGTCAATTCAGTCAGTTACTGCCATCCCACGGCTTATTTCCACAGCTTGCTATAATCAGACACCACTTTTACTGTTGGTACTGCTTCTGTTGCTGTTCACGCAAACACCAGTAAAATTGTTTAAGGCAATGCTATCTCCAAGGACAGTTTTAAGATGCTTTATCACTGGGTTGAAAACTAAGATCTTCCTGTGATCACATAGTCTTACCTAAAAATGAAAACTCAGCCCATACAGACACACTCCACTGCCAAACAAATCACTCAAAGACCCAGGTCTAACAATTTCCAGATCTCCTACCACAAATATACAGACTTTATTTTCTATTACGTGATGTGCTCTGCTAGGATTTGAATGTATCAGTGAAATCTAAAAAGCCAAATTAAAGAGAAATGACAACAATATCTCTTTCTTAGAGTACTCTGTTCATGGTATTGTGTATATAATATGGTATAATTTAGTCCCATTTTGTTTCTTGCGTGTGCAGCCAATACTAGTTAGTTATAACTAGTATTTCTATTTCAGACTTCTAACCTTTAAGAAAGTAAGTTAACTAGAGATAGTGTCAAATAAAGGCAAACTGACCAGAGCTGGAAGAGATTTCTGCAGATTCTGCATGCTAATGTCCCCACTCTTTCAGAGTTCTTATACCAAAATTTCGGCCTCCTTAATAAGTTGCCTTCAAAGCTGCTACCAAATCCTCAGAGAAAAGCGCAGGTTTATCTTTAACAGTAACAGAATCATTAAAAATAGCAGTCTGCTCTGCTGTGGCAGAAAGCTCTTATATATGATCTCTCCTTCCCTCTGGTTGCACCTATCAAATGTGAATTCTATAAAGAGGATCAAATAAACACACCTTTGCAGTGAATGTTTGGCACACAGTCATGATGAGTCACTGATACATACAATTTCCCTTTAGCCCAGTTTGCCTAGTTAGTAGTAGTTTTCCCTCCTGTTCCATGTGAAAGAGTAGCTCATTAATACGTGCGTGTAATTCCAATCAGAGAATAAATGTCAACTAGTCTTAACCATATAACTTCTAGAACATACAACTTATTGCTTAGTTTTAACAAAACAGTAAAACCATCTCTTAAATTCATTTTGGGGCTGCAATGTATCAAGAACTAGATTCTTGGAGTTGTCATTAGTGTGCCATAGGTATGGTTAGTATTTTACAGATGAAAAGCAACGTTCCAGAGTTAATGGTCATTATATATGGAGTCACAGCGGGTTGTTTACCATTTTCTGCAATGGTCACTTGAGAGAGAGGAAGAAAAAGCAACCAAAAGCTGTATTACTACTTCAGTATATTAATGGGTTATGTGAAAGAGAGACGTTACACTTAAAAATTAACTACTTTCTAAATGATGTGGGCCAAATATCACCCAATAATATCTGAAAATGACTTATGTTAAATGACTGTTATACAGTAACTCCTCACTTAACGTTGTCCCGGTTAACGTTGTTTCATTGTTACATCACGGATCAATTAGAGAACATGGTAGTTTAAATTTGTGCAATGCTCCCTTATAACATTGTTTGGCAGCCGCCTGCTTTCAGGAAGAGCAGCCCATTGGAGCTAGCTGGTGGGGGGCTTGGAACCAGGGTGGACTGGTAGCCCCCATGTCAGCTCCCCTAGGTTCCCTATGTAGCAGCTGCCCAGCAGGTATCCATTGCCGGGCAGTTCAGGTGTCCCTCTCCCCACTGCTGTGAGCTGCTCCCGGGAGTCTCCTACTTGCTGTGCGGGGGGAGGGGTGAAAGAAGGGTGCTGATCCCAGGGTGTCCCACCTCTCCTGCTCCTGTACTCACAGGGGGGACAGGACAAGGCTCAGGATGGAGGGAGCTTGCTGGCAACAGCTGTTGTCTCAACTTGCTGATCTAATTAAAAAGGCAATGTACTTAGAGTGGGGTCAGCGTACTTAAAGGGGCAGTGTGTGTCTCTGTCTCTCTCTCACATGCACCCCCCTCCCGCCCGGCACTTTGGAAAGTGGAGGGAGTTGTGCACGTCAGTGGGGTAGCATGGGTTCATCATCACATTCAGTTTCCGCAGGGAATGTTTGCAACCACTGCCATGAGTCTATTATGTCTCCTCCCTCCATTCGTGCTTCCTTGTAGAGTGTGAGGCTACATTAACAACAATATGTTAACCCTTGAGGGATCAGCCGGGTGTTCGTTCATCATTTAGCAGCAAGGCATTCCCTGGGAAATATCCCACCCTCTGACTCCACCACCTCAACCAAGCTTCACAATCATCATTGCTGTGTACAGTATTAAATTGTTTGTTTAAAAGTTATAGGTAGAGGGGTGTGTGGAACCCAACCCCCCCATTTACATTCATTCTTATGGGGAAATTGGATTTGCTTAACATCACTTAGCTTAAAGTAGCATTTTTCAGGAACAAAACTACAACGTTAAGCGAGGAGTTACTGTACACACTTCTTGAAACTGTCAATTCTGCTTCACTCAATGTTTTTAATCAAATATTACATTAATGTAGACAAGCCATCTCAACTGTCTCACTTAGAAAAATATTTTACTTACACCTCCCATTGTAATCCCATCAATAAGTGCCACGTACGGCTTCTGGCAGGTACCTAACAGAAATGTAACAATTAGGCATCAGTAATATATTTTTGTAGGAATATACACTTAACCCCACCCTAGAAGAAAATACCTGTGACACACAGATACAACAAATATTTCTCTTAACTGGCTGTAGTTTTAACAAATCTCTTTATACAACAAAGAGAAAAAAGGATAAGATGTTAAATTCATAATGAATAAAGTTATTTGATGTCACCACCCAACAGTACAGGTACTTGAAGTAGTTAATAAATTATATGAATAAACTTCAATATGATTTGTCAGTTAATTCTCTAGGAGGTGAATTCTAGAGACACTTCTACCATCCTTAAGAATGCATTTAAAAAGCAACCAGTAAACAAACTTACATTATTTTTAAGACGGTAAGTGTGTGAATACTTAAACATCCAGAGTAACTTAGGAGCAAAACCAAGGTCCCAGGTCCTTCAAGGACAGCTTTTTATTTTTTCTTTTAAATGAAGCTATGCTTTTTAGTCAGTATTTTTAATTAAATCTAATGACGGCATGGGTTGGGATTTAGCAGTTTATAGCAAATAACAAAATGCAAGAAAATGTAGGTATAGTTCCCACATCAATTTTAACTGTCTCTTTGCGTATATGTATTATAAGAGGGTCTTTCACTACAAGATCCCCACGCTGAGTAGTGTGAAATAGTATTTATCAATTATAACAAAGGAAGTGCACTTTAACCCCATCACCCTAGATGAACATGCAATATTACTGCCTGGGCTGATAAGGTGATTTTTGTACTACATCTCCACTTTGACAGCATAAATAAGATGCATTATTTGCTGACAACTTTAGATAAGCACTAGAGGTGCTTTCAATACATAATACAAAATTTCACATGTACAAACTGACATTCTGAAAATATCACTCATAGAAATGCTATCAGATCAAATTTAGCAAAAATATACATTTGCTTTATATAGGCTTTAATAAAGCCATGATCAATAGAAACACTTCTATGTGCTTTAAAGCCAATAGAAAAGGTTTACTTAAAGGCCTCTGTTCTTTACTGTACAAACATTGTAGCATTCTGCAAGAGCATGAGAACAATAAAGTAAAACTGACTTGTTCACCTTTCATAGTCAAAGGTGAGAACACAGAAGTTAGATGCAAAAACAACACAAATAAGATGTTAAATTCTCATGGCTTCTCTACACTTAAAAGGCTACAGAGGTGCCGCTGTAGCACATCAGCATAGACACTACCTATGCTAACAGAAGTTCTCCCATTGGCATATAGGTAATCCACCTCCTGCAGCATGGCCTATATGCAGGGTTAGGTCAGCTTAACACCCCTCAGAGGTGTGGACTTTTCGCAACCATGAGCGCCACAATGAGTCAACCTATTTTTTTTAATGTAGGCCAGGCCTTAGTTTTAATAATCTAAGGGTGTTGTAAAATAACACACTAACTTTTCAGAAATATGAATTTTTAATCTGAAAACATCCTTTAGCTACACCTGAGTTGCCATACAACATCAAAACAATGGTCCCTCTAGTCAGCATCTTGTCTCTCTGTCACTAGTACCAGATGCTGCTAAGGAAGGCATAAAGCCCAGAATATTCAATTAAACATGTCTGCAGGAAAAGCTGCTTCCTGACTCCAAACTGCTAGTGGTTGACGTGTTCTGAAGAATGAGGTGTTAATAACCCATGTACAGTTTATATTCTGACTGTAAATAGATTATTCACATAAAGGTCCAGTCTTTTTCTGAATCCTACTAAACCCTTTGCCACAGTAATAATCAGTGGAACTCTGCTACAAAATGTTATTCAATGAGTAAATGAAATGCCTTCCCATTTCATTCTTGCATCAAATGGGCACTGCTGTATTTACTGTCTAATAATGTATCTTGTCACATCATCTTTGTGGCTTCTCTAAACTAAACAAATAATACTTCACAATTATCTAGAACACTTCAACTGCAAACCTATGAATCACTTTTCCCATCACTGAAATATAGGTACTGACAACCCAAAGATGAAATGGAGAAGCTGTTTAAAATGGAAAATGAATACCATACTTACCCCCACCCTAAAACTATAAGGGGATTCCCCACTTCCAAATTAGAGATGGGTTACCAAAACTGGCATTTAGTCAGAAAAATTAATATCTTCCAATTTCATCTTTACCTCTGTTACCAGTTCTATAAAATTAAGTGTTGAATTTATGCTTTAGAGCCACCATTGTGAAAAATCAAACCCACAAATATTCTAGAGGTAGTTTAGATTTGGAAATTGCTTTGTACACACATACCAACAGCATTGTTCAGGATGTATTCTTCTCTGAAGAAATCTTGTGCTAGCCTATCTCCAACTTTTCCTGCATCTGTGATAGCTAGTAAAATAAGACAAAATTAAAACTAAAAATTATTGCATTAAAAATTTGGTAAAATTTAACCAGTACAACAAAAGACCTTGTAATAGTAAATATTCACAATAAGCAAGGTATTGTGTACTCTGCAAGATGGACTTAAATTCTGTAGGAGGCGCCCCTGTTTTCTGCAGCATTCCAGTGCAGCAAACAGAAGTGTGGCAATTACCAGTAGACTTAAAAATTGATTTTAATTACTTAAATACAATCAGTATCCTCTTCCTTGAGTTATTTTCATTATGATGAACATTTTTCCCCACTAATTTCTTATGGGAACAGATCCGATAATCTACATCCATCTCTTATAAAAGTTATGCCTCCAGCATTCATTAGCCTTTTCTACTGGCTGACAGCTTCATAGTTTTCATTCACTGGAATGATCACGGGGAGGTTATGATCAGAGAGGGAAAGCCAATTTCCTAGATCGCTAAAAACATTCCTACTAAAGATTTTGAATACTGGAAAATGAGGACCCAGTGCTGAGGACACTAGTTTACAATGAGCAGACAGGCTGTTGCATTTTCAGGGTACATGGTTTGCTCTTAAATGAGTTAAAGCAGGGGTGGGCAAACTATGGCCCGTGGGCCGGAGCCGTTTTAAGCTGACCCGCGAGCTGCACCAGGCAGCTCGGCCCCGCTCCGGCCGGGGCCCTGGGTCAGGGGCTGCACCAGGTGGCTCCCAGAAGCTGTAGCATGGCTCCACTCCGGCTCCTACGCACTCCAATGGGAGCTGCAGGGGCAGTGCCGGGAGCTGCAGGGGCAGTGCCTGCACCTGCAGATGGGGCAGTGTGCAGAGCCGCCTGGCCATGTCTCTGCATAGGAGCCGGAGAAGGAACATGCCGCTGCTTCCGGAAGCCGCTTAAGGTAAGCACCGCTCGGAGCCTGTGCCCCCCTGGGCCTTTCTCCACACCCTAACCCCCTTCCCAAGCTCTGATCCCCCTCCCACTATCCAAACCCCTCGATCCCAGCCCAGAGCGCCCTCCTGCATCCCAAACCTCTCATCCCCAGAGACCACACCCGCAGCTGGAACCTGCACCCCTGCCCCAGCCCTGATTTTTCTCCCTCCCACTCTCCAAACCCCTCGGTCCCAGCCCAAAGCACCCTCCCACACCCCAAACTCCTCATTCCCAGACCCATCCCAGAGCCTGCACCCCCTCCTGCATCCCAACCCCAATTTTGTGAGCATTCATGGCCTGCCATACAATTTCTATTCCCCGATGTGGCCCTCAGGCCATGAAGTTTGCCAACCCCTGAGCTAAAATAATCCAATCAGAAGCTCACAAATGCATGGATCGCTGTGGTCAGACTTGTCTAATGGGGTACAATCTTTATAGCAAGTCAAATATAAGCAGTGTGTGGTTTTTTTGTTTGTTTTTTTTTTCCTGCCATGATTATTTGGGTCTTCAATATCAGTGGGTTGTCTAACAGGACCACCAGACTGCAAGGACAGATGACCTCAGTAGCAAGGGATATTTCTGAGGAAGCAAGTTCTTCAAAGTGCTTCCCTCTTCCTACCACATTCATTTCAGTCATGCCTAGTTTTAAGCTTTAGCCAGCTACTCATAAAGAGTTATTTTTCAACCATTGTAACAAAATTTTGCTGTCCCAGGGCAAATACAATTTTGCTTTCTCTGTATTATCTACATAAACTGAAAAGCAGCTCATGTAATGTAAGATACATTAAAATCTTGTATCAGAGGGGTAGCCGTGTTAGTCTGAATCTGTAAAAAGCAACAGAGGGTCCTGTGGCACCTTTAAGACTAACAGAAGTATTGGGAGCATAAGCTTTCTTACTACGAAAGCCTATGCTCCCAATACTTCTGGGAGTCTTAAAGGTGCCACAGGACCCTCTGTTGCTTTTTACAGATTCAGACTAACACGGCTACCCCTCTGATACAAGATTTTAATGTATCTTACATTACATGAGCTGCTTTTCAGTTTATGTAGATAATACAGAGAAAGCAAAATTGTATTTGCCCTGGGACAGCAAAATTTTGTTACAATGGTTGAAAAATAACTCTTTATGAGTAGCTGGCTAAAGCTTAAAACTAGGCATGACTGAAATGAATGTGGTAGGAAGAGGGAAGCACTTTGAAGAACTTGCTTCCTCAGAAATATCCCTTGCTACTGAGGTCATCTGTCCTTGCAGTCTGGTGGTCNGGTAATAAGCTATACAAATATAAACATTTATACCAATATAACTGCATCCACACTAAAGAAGGGGGTTGTATCACTTTAACTATAAGTGGCATGATTTCTACATTTAGACAGTCAGAAATTGGACTAGTTTAAGTACTTCCCACTCTGCACCCCAAGCCCTGCTTACATAATCTTTGGAGAAAGGAATCCATATCACCACATATGCAACACCATTCAGCATTTCACTAAAATGTAGAAAGTTAGTTGGGGAACCAAACTACCATGCAAATGTGGATTCTTTGATCTAATCCGTAGGTCAGGATGGTATTTAAGGACGTGCCTTACTTTAAAACTGTGAGTAGTCTCACTGAATTAAATGGAACTACTCAAATGTTTAGGTGCAAGTTTAAGTACCTTGTTGAAGCAGGCTCTTAACGATTTGGTCAGTGACTCCATACAAGAAGTTACAAATTGATTAGAAAGAACAAAAAAGTGGCAGCTTTATATTTAAAACTGCTAGTAGATGTATGAATTTAAGCTGAGTTAAAATAAAGCCACTAACCTTTAACTGTGGATAAATCTGTCGAATCATGGAAAGATTTAATGCATTTAGAGCCTTTGGTCTATTCATAGTTATTACTCCAGCACATCCTCTCTTTTCCAATAACACTTCAGCTGCAGAATCTGTGGTTTTGGACATATTCTGTACATGCAAAAATAGGGAGACCAAGTAAAACAATATCTTTCATGTTGAATAACCATACAGTATAGAGTGTTTATGGAATTATATTCTCAAAACTCACTTGAACTGTGGTTAAAGTCATTGTGATTATTTTGACAGAATTCTAGACTGACATTTTCCTACACATCTCTCAAATTATTTAAAGATTGATTTATTTCAGCTACTCTTTAATATGGCTTTAGGAGCAACACTTAAGTATATTATACTAACTTCAAGCTTGTTAATTTGCAGAAATATTTGGAAATAAAACGGCTTTTGTGTTGTACATTCTGAAATACACTATGTTCCTCAATGTCTTTATTTAGGACATATGGTTGTGATATTGTTTCATTGAGACTACCACATTGAAAACACTTGCATCAGTTATGATGTACAAGACAATCCTCTATTCTCCTACTCGCCATCTAAGACAGTACACATCGGATCATGACAAATGGCCTTGTCTGTGATCGTTCGGCAATATTATACAAAAGTTATGAAAATTATTTTCATAAGCAATCTCAATTTAAAACTCAAAACTAAAATGTAGAGTAAGCAAACTAAAATACACAGAAGAAAATTTAGCACACTGGAAAACATTCAGTTTGAAACTACACCTCTACCCCAATATAAAGCTGTCCTTGGGAGCCAAAAATCTTACCATGTTATAGGTGAAACCGTGTTATATTGAACTTGCTTTGATCTGCTTGAGTACACAGCCCCACCCTCCCCAGAGCACTGCTTTACCATGTTATATCCAAATTCATGTTTTATCAGGTCGCATTATATCTGAGTAGAGGTGTACTGAAACAAACAGAACAATCACTCAAAATATGTGGGGTGCCAAAAACTAATAAATCTATATTTAATAAGCATCAATTCATATTGCAAGAGGAATTTGTAGTAAAAGCCAGCTGAAGTGGAACTGGCAACATTGGACCTAAACACTAAAAAGCTGAATTTACAGTGTAATACTGCCATGATTGGATAAACTAAAGTGGTGTATACACTTATTTTCTATCACACAAGGGGAGAAGTTGCAAATCTGTTTCTATCGCTACCAGATAGAACCCTATACTTACCAAGTGCTGTAGTATTATTTGTAATCTGCTGAATGGCTTCAATCTGAAACAAGAAAGCCAAGTTCAATGGTAGCTAAAGCATTTCAAACATTAAATGCTCTGAATGAGTTGCACTAAGCTTTGATAGAAGTTTCTAGCTGTACATGTCAAGTCAGTGGCAGGTTTTCTTAACATATACAACTTCACACAATTCAACTTCTAAATCAGGCATCAGCAACCTTTGGCACGCAGCCCATCAGGGAAATCCGCTGGCGGGCCAGGACGGTTTGTTTACCTGCAGCGTCCACAGGTTCAGACGATCACAGCTCCCACTGGCCGTGGTCCCCTGTTCCAGGCCAATGGGGGCTGTGGGAAGCGGCGTGGGCCGAGGGATGTGCTGGCTGCCACTTCCCACCACCCCCACTGGCCTGGAACGAGCTGAACCTGCGGATGCTGCAGGTAAATAAACCATCCTGGCCCGCCAGCGGATTTCCCTGTAGGGCCACGTGCCAAAGGTTGCCGATCCCTGTTCTAACTTATGGTTAGTATGACTAGTGTAAAAGCAATCACCCTTTAAAGTCATAAACATCACTAAAATGGGTTTAACATGTTTTCTTAAGCATGCTAAAACATGTGTTTCTAGCATTAATAAATAGTTGTTTTTAAAGGAACAGGGGAAAAAAGAATAAACAAATAGCATGTGTCAACACCTACAAATCCCTGCCATTTCTGAAGTGCCTAGAAGTTTCAAAGGAAGTTTGCACACATACAGAAGGAAGTCCTGGCTATAAGCAGCAGCTTGGCTCAATGTCCAATATTTAGCAGGCATATTCCAAAAATATCAGTGCATGGTTAAGTGCTTAAGGCACATTTTCTAGCCCTTGCATTACTGCAATTTTTTTTTCAGTTGCCCCATCATAACCTCTGGAGACAATTATATAAATTAGTTATTTGGGGACAATCTGCTCTAGTTTCTCTGGTGTGCATTGAGAACAACAACTAAAATCTAATGAGTTATGCACAATTTACATCAATGTATCAGAGCAGATTTTGGCATATAGTCGTACTTTGTTGGATCTATAAACTGTTTTGTTTTGAGAATATTGTATAGTTGCTTCCTCTTTTCTATCCTGCCCCATTCTTGAGAACAGACCGAATGACACTTGCCAGAGTTCCAAGATTCCAGACTTTTTTCAGTTTACCAAGAGATTATGGTAGTTGGACTATAAAAGATGTCTTGTATAACTTGTACATGAACTGCCAGTGTGCAATCAACCATCTTATCAGTGTCCTAGTTTATACCACTTTCCTCATTTTATTCCCAATATTATCCTATTGTTGGCGTTTCCATCCTGAAGTTCATTAACAGAATATATTTAAAAGCATATGCCAACTACTTTTAGGCCTGAATTACATTTTGCAACAAGTGGGAGTTTACAAAACCTAATATGAATGAGGTCCAGGAGGTGCTGCATGGCCAGGAGGAACAGATCCCTTGAGCTCTAGATCCATCCGCTAATATCTATATCCATCTGCAGTACAGAGCCCCTGACCAAAACCAGCCTCAGTAAAAGGCACCCCCAAATCTCTGGACAATCAGCAGACCTATATTTGTCTACTGTGGGCTCCACAAGTAGCTAAAAGACAAAGAGAACAGAGACCCTAGCCCCTTGGACAAGATAGCTAATGAGGGCACTGTGTCTGTGTTGGCCCTGCTGGAGAAAGTTGCTGCAAACACACTTGTATTGTGGCCTTTATCTTCTGACTTCTCTCAGTTAACTCTCTCTGCAAGTGCTGACAGGATAGGTGAATGAAGGAGAAGCAAGAATATCAATTCTGGAAGATCAAGTACAAGGGGTCTCTACCCAGGTGCAGAAAAGCCAAACAGACTTACCTTCTCTTAAATCTAAAGTGGAAGACCAATGGAAGGTCTCACAACAATACTTTGAGAATTATAGGAGTACCTGAAGTAGCAGACAGTGCAACCCCTTAGAATTTGTTCCCAGGCTCCTTTCAGAAGTGCTCAACCTAATGGATTATTTTAAATTTGACTTAGAGCACACAGTTCCCTAGTTCTTAAAGCCAGCCTCAAATGCCAAATCTCATGCACTGATCATCAAACTTCTAGTACTTACTATAAAAGAGGGAAAAATGCAGCTAGCTCAAAAGGGAGAGCGACAGTTTGAGGGATACCAAGAAAATGATTTTGCAAAAGATGTGGCTGAAGAGACTAGACTTTAGAAGAGCTAAGGAACTTGCCAAGCAATGAAGTCTCAAATATTTTATGAAGTTTCCCCACTCAGTTCTATGTCAAGACTGATTGAAAAAGTGCCTCTGTTCCCAAAGCTGTAAGAAGTAGAAAGGTTACTGCAGGCTATTTAAAACAGTGTCTCAACCTTTCCAGACTACTGTTCCCCTTTCAGGAGTCTGTCTCGTGTACCCCAAGTTTCACCTCACTTAAACTACTTGTTTACAAAAATACAAAAGTGCCACTGCACACTATTACTGAAAAATTGCTTTATCATTTTTACCAATTGATTTTTTTAAAATTATATGGAATATAAAGATTATACTTACATTTCAGTCTATAATATATAGAGCAATATAAACTGGTCATTGTCTGTATGAAATTTTAGTTTTTACTGACTTCACTGGTGCTTTCTATGTAGCCTGTTGTAAACCTAGGCAAATATCTAGATGTGTTGATATACCCCCTGGAAGACCTCTGCATACCACTTGAGGTACACATACCCCTGGTTGAGAACCATTGATGTTTAAAAACTGAGCACCCATTCTGTTTTACATCAGGTTTACTTTTCAATTGTTATGTTGGCTCTACTTGCGCAATACACTTATCCAGTTCTGTGACTAACTGCTTGGGTTCCCTTCTACTCCAAGTTCATACTTCATTAACTTTTGGGACATGTACATCAATTCTCATCCAACAGCTGAATCTGAAGCTCATGCAAGGGCGTTAAAGGTGCATCTCATCCCAAATTGACCTCAGGGGAGTAAACTGACAGTGGAAAGGACTTATTAAAACTGTGTATTAGCAATAGTAAGTGCCTTTGCTCCTGTATTTATGTTGGAATTAAAAATGGGGGGGATAGCTCAGTGGTTTGAGCATTAGCCTCCTAAACCCAGGGTTGTGAGTTCAATCCTTGAGGGGACCATTTGGGGATTGGCCCTGCTTTAAGCAGGGGGTTGGACTAGATGACCTCCTGAGGTCCCTTCCAACCCTATGATTCTATTCTATTTGACATCTTTACCAGAGAAATCAATATGTACTATTTGTTTGTGATTTATACAAAGTCTGTGTGTAAGCTCAGCAGTGAAGTACATCAAAGAGATGACCAGGGGCTGGTGCAGATCCCTGTTGCTCGGCAGGAACTTGAGGGCTCCCATTCCACCTTTTAAAATAGTTGCCAGTGGGAGACAATGTTGCATTGCCACACCCTACTGCTGGGGGGTCCTCAAAGCTTGGCAGCTTGACATCATCTGTGAGAGAAGGCTCTCCTCCTGAAAGGCATCATGCAAAGGCACACAGGACCTGGGGGATACAGCTGTACCCCTTCTAGGCCAAAGCAACAGGGAAGATGACCGACCAGTGATTTCTGCCCTCCCTATCCCCACCTACTTCCTCCCTCTCACCCTGTCCCTTTCCCCATCTCCCCTGCCTCCAGCCCCTGCTCCCTTCCTCTTCCACTGCTCCATCTTTCCTCCCAGAACCCCTTTCCCCATCCCAACACTTTCTGCAAAATTAGCCCGAGTACATGAACATATAAAGAAGAATCATTAGCTGAATCTGATTGTTAGCTATGCTTGTTGGTACAGACACTTGCAATAGGTGAGAGCAGTTAGACTTCACCCCTGTCATTTAAGCTCATTTAATATGAGGAAGAGAAACTGAATGTTTGGTTGTAAACCAAAGAAACGGGCATGCAGCATGGGGAAAATAATCCCCACAGCGTACAGTGTCTCACTCAGAACACCACACTATATTACCAATACTCTGGTGTTTGCTTTGGCAAATTGGAAAGATTACAGTTAAGAGATTAATACACAGGAATATCCTTGACATACAAGGTTAAGAAATACCATGTTGGCAGAGTGTGTACTCCCTATCGCCGTATGATGTGGTTACTACCTTGCATTATGGGAAATAGAGTGCCTGTTAAATATAATATAAACAGCAAAGATCTGGACTTGAATGGCATCTCCCTGGCTTACCCTCTCCAGAACTGACTAGTTGAGTTAGTTTAGTTTATAGTGTTAAGTGTTTCACAATGGCTGCTTTTTCATTGTGCTTTACTTTTTAAGTGGTGAATGGAGAGATATCACTCAGGACCACGTGGGACAGTGATGTCCTACACCAGATGTTCTCAAACTGGGGGCTTGGAGATGGCTCAGGGAGTCACAAGCTGTCAGCCTCCACCCCAAACCCCACTTCGCATCCAGCATTTATACTAGTGTTAAATATATTAAAAAATGTTTTTAATTTATAAGGGGGGGAGGGATTGCACTCAGAGGCTTGCTATGTGAAAGGGATCACCAGTACAAAAGTTTGAGAACCACTGTCCTATACTAATATCTAAGACAGCTGGTCACAGTTGATAAGCCAAGTTGTGCATTATGGTTTTATGTTTTTGCTTTAACCTGTCTGTGTTCTTCCTTCTTCCGAGCCTCTAAGATCCCCTTACTACCGCTACTCTTCCCACCTCCTTCGACCAGAAACACATAGGAAAATTACACCCTACATGACTGACTTGCATCTAGAGGTGGCTGCAACTAATGTTGATGCATCTACCCTATTCCCTGAAGCATCTGGCAAGATAATCCAAAAAATCTGTGGAATAAGTGTCTGAGGCATTTAATCTGTAGACTCCTCATGGAATTCTGTGTAGGGAATAGGTTGGAGTGCAATAGAGCACATGACACAAGCACTGTCACCCTTAATTGTAAGGCCACACATGACAAAAATAATTAACACCGCCAAATGGTCCTGCAGTTCAGTTTTATTTCCTAGAATGTAAAGGGATTCAACACTCCAATTAAAAGAAAGTGTACTCATTATTAAAGCAAGCAAAGGGTAGATATGTAGTTTTTACTGCAGGAGAGAGACTTGACACTCAAATTAGAACAGAGTGTGGGCAAACTTCAGCCTGTGGGACCGTCCTGCCTGGCCCCTGAGCTCCCAGCCGGGGAGGCTAGCCCCCGGCCCCATTCCGTGCTGTCCCCCCCTTCCCCACAGCTACACCACTGCACAGGCAGCGCTCTGGCCAGCCGCTCCTGTCAGGCAGCGTGGTTGGCTCCAGCCGGCAAGGCTGCGAGCTCCTGCTGCTCTGAGAAGCATGGTAAGGGAGCAGGGGGGTTGGATAAGGATTAGGGGGTCCTAGGGTGTGAACAGGAGGCAGTGGATAGGGGGTGGGGTCCCGGGGGGTCTGTCAGGGGTCGGGGCAGACGGGGGATAGGGAGCAGGGGGCGTTGGATGTGGTTGGGGTTGCAGGGGGGGCAGTTAAGGGTGGGGGTCCCAGGAGGGGGCAGTCAGGGGACAAGGAGCAGGGGGGTTGGATGGGTTGGTGGTTGTGAGGGGGGCAGTCGGGGTGGGGGGAAGGGGGAGGGGGTGGCTAGAGGGCTGGGGCCAGGCTGTTTGGGGAGGCACAGCCTTCCCTACCCAGCTCTCCAGACAGTTTCACAACCCCAACATGGCCACAAAGTTTGCCCACCCCTGAAAAACAATGCCTTGCTGTTTCTCATCCAAATCCAGAGGGGAATCCATACTCTTCCATAAAGCAATGGCAGTAACAGTCTGAGTCACTTTTACTAGATCAGGGCAGATTTTTAATCCTTAAAACACCATAAATGGATCTGAACTAATCATTGCTTATATGCAATCGTCTATAGGTCTTTTCTATATAATTTAGTAAAACTCCGTATCTCTACTGCATTTCCTGGGGATTTTAATCAAATGCTTGATCCTCTTGTGGACAAATCTCACTCTCAGGGACATTAACCAACCAAAACTAGAATGACCCTAGAATTGCACATTGAAGACATGAGACTGATATCTGGTGGTTATATATTCAATGGGTAGGGACTATACATATTTTCCCTGCCACATGGGTCCTATTCCCATATAGATTTCTTTTTGATCTCCAGGGACCTGGTTAATTCTCTAACGACTCCATTAATTGCTTTCTCTGATCATGCCCCTTTAATTCTTCCGATGACAGCCCCAGGTGAGAAACAACCCTGTAGATGGAGATTTTTCACTTTTATCAGATTCCCCACTTCAAAAACTGTATTTTGTCTATTTTAAGGGTATTAATTTCTGCCATGAATAATTGGCAAGTGGTCCCAAAATGCAGGTTGAGTTTTAAAAGTTAAATGCTGCAGGTTGCTGCCCCCAACCCAGGATAATTTTAATCATAGATATGTAGGACCAGAAGTGACCTTAGGAGGTCATCTAGTCCGTCTGTCAATACCGAGGAAGGATTAAGTATACCTAGACCATCCCTGACAGGGGTTTTACTTCTTTGGACAAGGATTCCTCATCCTCTCGAAGTAGCCTGTTCCAGTGCTTAACTATACGTATAGTAAGTTTTTCCTAATAGCCAACCTAAATCTCCCTTGTTGCAAACTAAGCCAATTACTACTTGTCTTATCTTCAATGGACATGGAGAACAATTGATCAATGTCCTCTTTGTAGCAACCTTTTCCATGTTTGAAGACTTACTTTCCCCTTCAGTTTTTTTTACTTCTCTAGATTAAATATGCCCAATTCTTTCAACCTTTCCTCATAGCGCATGTTTTCAAAAACATTTGTTTGATGATCTCCACTGGACTCTCTACAACTTATCCACATCTTTCTTAAAGTGTGGTGCCCCAAAATGGACAGAATGCTCCACCTTGAAGCCTCACCAGTGCCAAGTAGAGCAGAACAATACAATTACCTCCCATGTGTTGCATGCAATAACCTGTTAATACTTCCCAGAATGACATTTACCTATTTAGGTACAGCATCACATTGCTGACTCTCCTTCAATTTATGATCCATTATAACCTCCAAGTCCTCTTTTGCAGTACCATTTTGTATCTGTGTTTTGATTTTTTTCCACCTTCTTAAGCAAAATACTCTGCACTTGCCTCTATTGAATTTGATCTTGTTAATCACAGACCAATTCTTCAATTTATCAAGATTTTAAATTCTAATCCTGTCCTACAAGGTGCTTACAACCGCTCTCAAGATGGTAATATCTACAAATGTTAAAAGTACTAGCTCTACTCTGTAATGCAAATCACTAAGTGAAAATACTGAATAGTAGTAGACCCAGGGAATCCACTTGATATGTCCATCCAGTTTGACAGCGAATTATTCATTATAATGAGTACAGTGTTGCAACTAGTTATGTACTCACACATAGTAATTTAATCTAGACCATATTTCCCTAGTTTGCTTACAAGAATGTCGCATAGAACACTGTCAAAAACCTTAAAGTCAAGAGATCACATCTACTGCTTCTCATATCCACTAGGCCAGTTACCCTATGAAAGAAGCAAGTTAAATTGTTTCAACATGATTGTTCTTGACAAATCTGTTGACTATTACTTATTACCCTCCATGTGCTTACAAAGTGAGTCCTTAATCATTTTTTTCTATTAGCTTTCCAGGTATTGAAGTTACATGGCCTATAATTCCCTGGGTCCTCTGTTACCAACTCTCTTTAAAAATGGTTATGTTTGCCATTCTCCAGAAATACTGCAAGAACTCAAACGTGTGGCCTACAATGCATAATTTTAACTAACTAAAATTTGAACAGCATCAAAAGAAAAATTATCCTCTAAGAACTCCTTATTATTAAGTAGTGGGGAGATATTCTGTGGCTGATACTTTTAAACAGCACTTCCCTAAAACAAGCGAGACTGCAATGGGCCGAGTGTAAGATGATGTATCCGGGCACCGACACAAACTGGGGACACTTTTCCATGTCAGACTGTGCTGAGGGGCTTCACCCCGAAGGAGCCTGACCCACAAAAGTGTCCTCTCCTTGCCACAGAGAGAGAAGGGGCCGCACCGGGGGCAGTGCCTCGGACTGGACGGGGCCGGGGGGCTCTCCGGGGAGCTATACGGCACCTCCCGCTCTGGTCCCGGAGGGGGGCGGGGGGAGCGCTCCGCACCCGCTTATCTAGGGACAACTTGTGACCGGCACATGACCGGGGACGGGCCCCTAACGGTAGGGCCAGAGGTGCTGACCGCTCCCGCGCCCCTCGCTGCCAGTTTCCCGCTCGCTTTACCTGGGGAGCTGCCTCACCGCCAGACCCACTGGCGGCCCCATCCCCAGCAGGTAATGAGAAACCGCGACCACCCCGCGCAGGCCACACGCCGGCCAGTACGGCGCAAACAATGTGCGTCACCGAGCCGCGCCACCTCGGCACAGACCGGAAACAAGCAATAACCACACTCAGCGGAAGCCATAGAAAACGGAAGTGACGTGTTCTCAGAGCCCAGCAAGCTTCTCGATGGTATGCGCGGTTGCTGGCTAGTCGTATGAGCGTCACCTGTAGCCTGGACACGAAGCGGCGTGGCCCCGCCTGGCCTGCGGCCCCCAGAGAGTCGGACCGGGAGCCGCGGGGCGATGCTGCTCGCGCTCTGCGCTGGGTAGCCACATGCTCCCGCAGCCGGCCCTGCTCCCGCCAAACACCCCGACCCGGCCACACCGAGCCCTGCTCCCCCCGACCCAGCCCTGCTCCCCCCAACACCCCGACCCGGCCACACTGAGCCCTGCTCCCCCCAACACCCCGACCCAGCCACACCGAGCCCTGCTCCCCCCGACCCAGCCCTGCTCCCCCCAACACCCCAACCCGGCCACTCCGAGCCCTGCTCCCCCCAACACCCCGACCCGGCCACTCCGAGCCCTGCTCCCCCCAACACTCCGACCCAGCCACACCGAGCCCTGTTAATTCCAGTTCTGCAGTTTCTTGTTGGAGTCAGTTTTTGAAGTTTTTTTTGTTGAAGAATGGCCACTTTTAAGTCTGTTATTGAGTGTCCAGGGAGATTGAAGTGCTCTCCTACTGGTTTTTGCATGTTATGATTCTTGATGTCAGATTTGTGTCCATTTATTCTTTTGCATAGAGACTGTCCGGTTTGGCCAATGTACATGGCAGAGGGGCACTGCTGGCACATGATGGCATATATCACATTGGTAGATGTGCATGTGAAAGAGCCTCTGATGGTGTGGCTGATGTGGTTAGGTCCTATGATGGTCCTTGGGAGACAGGCCAGTCCTCGCTTACAGACAGCCCCCCAACCTGAAGCAAATACTCATCAGTAGCTACACACCGCACAACAAAAACACTAACCCAGGAACCAAACCCTGCAACAAACCCCAGTGCCAACTCTGTTCGCATATCTATTCAAGGGACACCATTATGGGACCTACCCACATCAGCCACACCATCAGGAACTTGTTAAGAACAGGCTTTAAGGGTAAGGTCAGAGGGTTCCTCACTGAGCAACATTAATAGGTTTTGATTCCTGCTGATACTGAACAGCTGGGGAATAGTAGGTAGATCTGCTCTCCTGTGAAGAGAACATATTATGAGGAAACAGCCGACAGCCCGTTTTCCCTAATGGCAAACAGGACTGCATAGGGCTTGGCACATCTCCCACCTCAGTAGAGAAGTCTTGAAGAAGCCCTTCAAATTGGTTGCAATTCAATTTGAGCACATGAGGAATGCTAGCTAAGTGTTGGTATACAGGCTCATTGTCACTAAAAATAAACTTAATTGAAGAAGTTTTAGCTACCTAGCTATACCATTGTCATCACTGTCACAGCTGAAGTCCTGGAGGAATTTGAATGCATTGAAGTTTGCATTTACAAAGAGCACAAACATGGCCCCATCCTCATTGTCACAGGAGTAGTCTCTAAGAGAGATATAGAGTTTGTCTTGTTTTCTGCTTAGATTGTAAGCTTTTTGAGCTGGGGACCATCTTTTTTGTTCTGTGTTTGTATAGGATCTAGCATAATGTCCTGCTCTATGACAAACTGCCGTAGTCATACAAATAATGAATGCTACTACTAATATGTAAATAGTTAACAGAAGAGGGTGCTTGAGAGTATGCAGCATTATGCCTTGGTTTTGTAGGAACTATAAAACTTGTGC
The DNA here is from genome assembly GCF_013100865.1 of Trachemys scripta elegans. Taxonomy (NCBI): domain Eukaryota; kingdom Metazoa; phylum Chordata; order Testudines; family Emydidae; genus Trachemys; species Trachemys scripta. The sequence goes on from NC_048308.1 coordinate 49,616,228, forward strand.
TTTGTAAATGGCTTCTTACGTGCAGCTTTTTAGCATGATGCAGTTCTTAGCATGAAGTCAAAAGCAAACGTGGTTTTACTCCTTTTATTCAGCTTTACTGTGTTTGAACATTATCTCAAAACACAATTTAAATGGGATCCCTCTGAACTGGCTTTGAATGTGAATAGGGCTGCACCAGTTTTCCCAAATCATGTGAGAGACATGGTAGAGGCTAATAGTAAGTACAGGGTTTTTAAAGTGGTTTTGAACATATTGCTCTGTCTAGAAAAGCCAGCTGCAAATGTTTTAACAGGTTTGGGGATGGGAGTCTATTTGAACATAGTTTTAGAATGATTTTCAAACATGGTTATATCTTTGGTGAGATTAGGAACTTGGGTGATGATCCTGCAATGAGGTTCATGTAGGTGGATCCCTGCTGTCCTGCAGATTCTCATTGGTTGCTCATATGGAGATTCCTGCAGGACTGGGTTTATCCCTGGAGTGCCACCACTCGTCTTAAAATAGAAAATGAAATTAAAGTTTAAGAAAAACTTTGGGGGTGATTTATACCTTTGCTCGCTATAGGATGGAATCAGAACTTTATAACTGGGTTCACAGGCCCTACCCTGCCAACAGTTAACAAAGATTCTACTTTAACTCAAATAATATGGGCCTGTGCTTTCAGTGGAGGAAAATGCTCTGTTTTATCCCACTGCTACTATGAAGTTCTAAGTAGCCAGACAGTCCTGTGTAAAAAGAGCTGTGAAGTCCTACGTGTCCATGTATTTGTTACAATAATATAGTAAAAATAATTTAGTAATCTCTCTGAGGTCTTCTCAGTGCTGTTCTCTAGCATATAAGTGTGAAGGATATACACCAACGTTATGTTAACACTTTGAGTGAGAATATTAGTATTAGAGTTTAAAAGTGTGTGAGAGAGATTGTGGGATAGGTGAAACTGCAGTTCATGAAGTGGGGACATATCATCAGCATTTCTTGGTGTGGCATGTTGCTAAACTTGTTGTCTTGATCCAATTTCATTTTAAAACCTTACAGTAAGATTTGTTTTCCAGTATAAAAATCCATCTCAGAAATACTGAAAGACTCCAGATGGCAGACTTGCTTTTTGTTTCTGAAAATGTCCGCCCCTACTTGTAGTGGCACCATCTGTAATAGCATTTCTGTTGCAGTTTCTTTCTCCAAATGTTTTAAATTCAATTGTAAAAAATTGATCCAGACTAAAACTTGACATAAAAGAGGAGGAAATAAATGTCTGTAATACAGGCTGTTACACTAGGGCCCCACTCCTGCAACTTGTTATGCAAAGACAGACCACTGCACCAATATGGAGCCCCATTTTCACTTTGCAGGCACCCAGGGGACTACCCACATGGAATCATTTGCAAGATATCAGGGTCTAGATTTGGCCATAAATTATATTATTATTAAAAATGCAGCCTGTTAGTCTATTTTGAGTGTATAAGACATCAATATTCTGTCTCTCAATACAGTACAATTAGAAATAGGCCCAAACCAAAACACCATAACTGGATGCCCCCAAAGTGTGGAGGTGTTAAAGATCTGAACCCAGGTCTCCATCCAGGCTTTAAAAATGACTTCTCTGTAAATGGACTGAACATAAAGCTCAAATTGAAACATACCTGAATTATGAGGAGTTTGATATCCAGGTCATATTTTGCAGTGATATGGCACCTTCCATCTGAGAGTCTCTACAGTTTACAATGTGTATTTAGCCTTACAATATCTCTTTGAGATAGGTAAATGCTATCTGTTGTTATTCCATTGTACAGCTGAGGAAATATAGACTCAGAGACTAGCTCAAAATTATAGAAATGTGCTGGAGGGGACTTTTGGGAGCTCTTGGAAGCCCATTATTAAAGCAAAGGGGAGGATTGTGTTCAATGCAAGGTCAAACAGGATGTCTATGTTAGATCCAGGAATAGAAGCCCAGGGTCTGATTCTTTTCTAACTTATACTGATTTTTAGACCAGTGTGACCCGATTGGCTTCAGTACAGTTACTTGAGATGAATACTAGTGTAAATGATGGGACTTTGGGCCCCTGGTCTCCCATCTCCCAATCCTGTGCTCTGCTCATAGCTCCACATCTGAATTTTGCACCTTGAACCAGAGTGGATGGTAGGCTATGTAAGCAGTGAGGTTCCACAAGGCATTTTCTTAGCCATGGTTTCCATTGCATTCCATGTCCAAAGTGCTGGGACTTGGAGCAGAAAGTATGTAGTATGATGACCCATGCCTTCCGCCTCCTGACGTGCCTGGACCCGACGGTGAGAAGCATCGCGCAGGAGGCCGTACGAGGCGTGGTCGGGCTCCCTCCAACCAGGACGTCGCCACTTACCTCAGCGGCTACCTGGAGGCTGAGTTCGGGAGAGAGGGGGGAGACCTGTCCTTTCTCTGGTCCCGCGCCCGCAACGCTTCGAGACGCCTGGGTAAGAGGATCGGCTGCTGCTGGAAGTGGTGCGATGAGCATCGGGAGCTGGGAATACTGGTGCCACTCGTAAAGACCCCGGACCACACCATCATCACCCCGACCGCCAGAGCTATGCTGGAAAGGTCCCCGAAAGACGCCATCCGCTGCCATTATGCCGAGAACCTCAAGTGGAAGCCGGACCAGGGCAAGGTGTTCGAGGTTTCCAGCAAGTGGGACGCCAGTAACCACTTCCTCTCCGGGGGCAGCTTCACCAGGTTCGCCAACTGGCAGTTCGTCCACAGGGCCCGATTCAACTGCGTTCCTCTCAACGGAGCCATCCCCCATGGCAACTGGGACAAGCGCTGCGGGAAGTGCGGCTATGCAAACGAAACCTGCCGCACGTCCTGTGTGGATGCAAGCAGCACTCCGGAGCCTGGCGGCACCGCCACAATGCCATCCAGAACTGGCTGGTGAAAGCCATCCCGCCGTCCCTGGGGAAGATCATCCTCGACTCCGCCATCCCCGGGACAGACAGCCGACTGCGACCCGACATCGTCGTAACGGACGCAGAAAAGAAGAAGGTTCTCTTGATAGACGTCATGGTGCCTTTTGAAAACAGGTCACCGGCCTTCCACAAGGCCCGAGCACGGAAAGAGTGAAGTACACCCCGCTGGTCGAGACCCTGAGAGCCCAGGAATACGAGGTCCAGATACGTGCCCTGATCGTGGGAGCCCTGGGCTCGTGGGATCCCCACAACGAGACGGTTCTGAGAGCGTGCGGAGTCGGTCGACGCTACGCCCGGCTCATGAGACAGCTCATGGTGTCCGACACCATCAGGTGGTCCAGAGACATTTATATGGAACACATCACAGGACACCGCCAATACCACACTGAGTAACTGAGACTGCCAACCAGGGAAATAACCTACTTCCTTCCCTGACGGACCAAGTGACGCACCCCACCCATGTACTTATCCGCTACACCGATGCTGACTTGGACTCCTTATACATTCCATGGGTGGCGTACCCGAGCCCACTTATCCACTGACACTTGAAAAACTCTTGCACCCCAATCTGGGTCTATGCCAGTTATGTGATCTGTATGTATCTCTTCACTCTTGCAACCGATACCTGTAATCCCTCATAACCCAAGCCTGACCCAAGGTGTACAGTACCTTCCCTCTTAACTTGTGTATATTTAATTTTAAACATTCACTTTAATAAAATTTTTAAATCTTTTTCTTGTTTACATAGGAAGGTGGAAACAGCAACACTGTCAAGGGGACAGGTGTGTGTGTGTGCAGGGAAAGCCTTCTGTGAGGGCACAGTGACAGAAGAAGCTGGTCTTTGTGAGGTTGTTCTTACATTTTCTCAAAAAAATGTGTTATACCAACACTGGCGTCAGCCCATCTCTAAACACATGTCATTGTTCCAGTAGTCTTCCTCCAAAAACACTTCGCAGAGAGGAATGTCAGAGAGAAAACTGCCAGGTCCACTGACTCCTACAAGCAGAAACAGGAAAAAATTCAATGCGGCTGATGGAGTTGTACAAGAAGAAATAAGTTGTACTGTAACCCTTTCACCTCTGAATTTATGGGCCAGGTGATCCTGTCAGTCCAGTGGAAGGGGTGTGGGAGAGTCTTAGCAACTGAGAAAAAGGACACTGAGGAGGAAGAATATCCCTAGTAGCCCAGTCAGGTATTTAAAGTGGGTGGATATTTGGTGAGGGGGAGAGCCATGGCAACCAGAAGGAAGGGCAAGTTGTATTTATCCCACTGAGATGAGGGTTCTGAGAGTCTGGTCAGGGTTCTCAAAGTTTGGGAGAAAATATAATGCAGTTGTGGGAGGACTCATGAGTTAATGTTTTTCTGCAGAGAAGAATACAGTTCTAGCAACTAAATGTAACTCCTGGGATTTAGCAGGAGGGCTCCAGCAGCAGCTGGATTCCTGGCCTGTCACCTGTATACTAATGATTAATAACATACACCTGTATATCACCTATATATAACCTACACCTGTATATTACTAGCGGTGCTGACCGGAGCCACCAGGATCCCTTTACAACTGGGCATTCCGGTCGAAAACAGGACACCTGGCAACCCTACTTGTTACCCTCAACAGAGAGGCCCAGTTCTGCTCCACTGAAGCCAATGGCAAATCTCCCACTTAGCAGGTCCTAAGTGGACTGTGGAAACTGAACTACCATTACATTCCCTAAAAGTGACCCTCGCCCAGGAAAGAGTTGAGAGACTAGTATAGTAGGGGGAATCCTTTGCTTGTACTTTAGTAATCCTGTGGCCGGAGAACTGCAGTCTCCAGAGTTTTTAGTCTAACACCTTTCACAAATGTTAAATTCACTTAAATTTTGAAGTCATAGTTGCTTTATTCTGTTTTGGGGTCTGGCCTGCAGCCGTGAGGGAGCAGTGACTTCTGTCCCACAGCAAGAATGTGTGAGAAAGAAGTAAGTGTGTTTCTCCAAATGTAATCTGCATCCTGTTAGCAGGGAAGGATGGAAGCAAAGGCATTATGAAACTGTTTTTAGTGAAGCTGTTTCCATTGTAGGGCCTCAAAGGAAGCATGGGGAAATGAGGGGGCGGCTGCACTCTGCAGCAGCTGCAGCTGCTATTATGATTCTGCTGGGATGGAGGCCCAGCAGCAACGATCTCAGCCAGTAACATCCATCACTGCACATGCTCCTTCCCACCCCCCTGGTGTTATGGGCAGCAATACCCCCCATTGTACCAATCTCTCCATTATTCCCTGGGTTAGATGTCAACCTCATCAAACTTTCTCCCACATCACCATAGGGGGTAGGGGTAGTAGCATCTCCTTTATCACCTTCTCCACTATCTATCTGTCTCTCCCCTATATATTAGGATAAGCAGTACCTTCCATAGCACATCTTCCTTCTCGAGCAGCAGGCAAATGACCTTTCTCAAGAGATCCAGATCCTGCAAAGTGCTAAGCAGCTCCTGAAGTTGGTTTCAGTGGGAGTTGAATGTTCAGCACCATGAAGGTTCAGGCCCTAGGAGAACAGGTTGGGCAAATGTGTGTGCAGTCTATAGCAATAGCTTTGTGTGTATGAGTGCATGTATGTGTGAGATGGGCAGTTTTTGCCCTGATGTCTTCCCTTGCTAAGAGGATTCCAATCCCCTCGTCCCAGCCTCCCACTCAACTTTAGCAGTGAGAAATGCTACAACTGGCTGACTATCTAAACCACCCACTGGAGGAAGAGCACCAGTAGCAACACTTCTCACCTTCTCTGCTCTTTAACCACAGCAAGAAAGAGCTCAAGTGTGGGTGAAAATAGCTGCTTGAGGGGAATGAACTTTCTTAGTCACTAATGACGCTTATTTTTGGTATTCCTGAAGGGAACATCATGTTCTCTTGTTATTTTGTGTGTCCTCAGGCAAGTGAGTAGCTCTATATGAATGACATGATTATATTGCTTTTCCCCTGATAGCTCTAATGAGGGCACTTTGGCAGCCCAGCAGCTATCACTTAGGGCTTGTACACATGGCCACTTATGCTGGTATAACGTATGTCGTTCAGAAGTGTGAATAAGCCACTCCCCTGAGCAAGGACCTAAGCACCGGTGTGGACAGGAGAGCTTCTCCCACTGACATAGCTACTGCTTCTCACGGAGGTGGTTTTATTATGCCGACGGGAGAGCGTAGAGCCTCTTCACCAGACGCGATACAGTGCCACAGCTCTGCCACTGTACCACTTCAATAGACTGTCCCATAGAGAAGCTTACCCTTAAAAGGGGCCTTCAGGAATCTAGATAGAAAAATACTGAGTTTATTTTGGAAATTTATGGTGAGACAAAATGTATCCCTTTATGTCACCTTACCTTGTGTTCTGCTGTCACTGTGGGAGATTCAGGGTGATCACCATGTGTATTCTGCACATGGAAGGGGAGAAGGTTGCTTGTTTTTGATATATTGTGGATTGGTTATTTATATTACAAAATATCAGTCCTGAGATTCTCCTTCACTTATGCCCACTTTACACCTATGTAACTTCACTGGCTTCAGAAGAGTTATTCCTGATTTACACTGGCATACAAGAGGGGGAAATCCAGTTCGTCAGCTTTACATAGAATGTTGCCCAAGATTTTGTTGTTGTTGTTTTCCCTAGGATGGAAATGTTTATGCAGTATTGGTATGTGTAAGTAGAATCTGTAAAACTAACAACCAGATTCATACTGTGAAGTAATATCACAAGACCTTCACCACTTCACAGATAGCACTTCAAAGTCAAAGGAGAAATAGTTTGAGGTGGACTGGACTAGATCTTTTAAAATATCCCAGATGTTGGATTATATGTGAGCTCAGTTAGGGCCTGATCCAAAACCACTGAAGTCAAAGAGAGTTGACTTTAATGAGTGTTGGATTAGGTCCTTTGCACCTTCTGGGTTCTCAAGACTTTATAAAGTATTCGAGTGTATAGAACAGCATAAGTACAGTAAATAGTTAATCCTGCTAAATTCAGCAAATGTTTAGCTTAACATTGAGCAGTTAAATAGAAATCAATTTTTTAAATCTTAGATTAAAGTTTGTACAGAACTGTGAAAAATGTAAGGCACTATTTTACTCTGAAGAAATACCTTTAAAAGATTACATTATTTTTATCACTTAGTATAGTTTTTGTTCTTAAAAAAGTGATACAAAAAAGAATGCTATCTAAAAACTGATATATAGTTAAAGCAGAACCCCTAGTGTGGACGTGATTATACTGGAATAAAGGTTACTTTATTAGTATAGTTTATTTCTGCATATTTATAGAAATAAACTATACGGATAAGGAACTTTTACACGGCATAGCTGTATCCAGACTAAGGGGTTGTGCTGCTTAAACTATATTGTTTTCTAAACCAATATAGTTAAATCCTCCTTCAAAACCCTCTTTAAAATTCTTATTTTCCATGATGCTGACAAATAACTTGACAATGGCTAGGCTGCTAGTGTCCCGAGACCATTGTCTGTCATGCTGACTAATACAGTCTCATTGTTTTTTAATACTTCCACATCAGTCTGACTGAATCTATCTGTTGTCTCTTGTTTTAGTCTTGGATTGTAAACTCTTTGGGGCAGGGACTGTCTTTTGTTTATTGTTTGTAGAACAGTGGAGTCCTGGTCCATTACTAGAGCTCCCAAGCTCTACATTAATACAAATACTATATAATAATAAAATGACATGAAAGCTATGTAGACAAGTTTTTTTAGTCTCTTGGATTTTTTTGGCTTGGCCAGCAAAAAGGAAGACTGATGTTTGTGTCTCTGCCCATAGTAATGTGTAGTTGTAAGCTATTTACGTGTACTGTTTTCAGCATAATCTGAACACACTTGGCTCTTCATTGTTAGTTTTAATAACCGCTACAGGTTTGGGTCAACTTGCTTGGACATTATTTAATTGAGACAAATTTATTTACTTATTGATTCATTCATTCATTGCTGAAAGTAAAATTGTTGCAAATATGTAGAGCCCAATTCTCCAATGTCTTAGTGCTGCTTGCTCAGCACAAAAATGCCTTAAAGCCAGTGTAGGCCGGTATTGGAAGATTCCTCAATGCTGGAGGAATATTTAGGTGGCATAAAGACGTTGTAATAGCTCCTGTGCCATCTCTTCTTGGCCAATGGTATAAGAAAGCATACAAAATCTAATGATTAAAAATCTTGTTAAGCTTTATTTTCTTTTGCCTTGTACTTTGTGTAGTAATATACAAAGGTGGAAAAATTAGTAGACAGTAGGTTTTAAATGCTATCAAATTGCAGTGATTTACATCCACAATAGTATTTTATATCAACTTTGCACAGGTCTTAAAGGCAGTGGAGAATCATATTCATTAATTTCAATAGGAGCACTATCTGACCCTATTTTACTACTGTTTGCCTATATTAACATGTATCATCTTAAAGGAGGAATGGGAAGATGGAGAGATTTGGAACAGAATCCTAATAATGCTTATCTGTGAATAATTCCTTCCACTGACTAGCCCAGAAACAAAGGAGATGATGTAGAAATCTAATTACCACGTTCGCATATAATGCGGCAGAAGGATCAATGGATGGGATTCCATTAGCAAAAGTTAAACAAAGAAAGTAGAAACAAGCTGAAAAGAAACTAATTGCCTTTAGACTTTAAAAAAATTTTTTGAATGACTTTAGTGTTTATTATTTTAAATATATGCCTCTTATAACTATCCATTGATTCACATGTAACTCATAATTATAATCTGCTGGAGTTACAGGCCCACACTGAGGAAAGAGAAATATTCCTAATGTTAAACACATGTAAGTTGACTGATTTCCTTTAGAATATTGCAAACATTTCCCTTGTCAGTTTTTTTTCTGCAGCATTAAAGATCTTATTTGTAATTCCATACCACATTTACCACTGGATTAATTAATTTTAAAGGTACTGTTCATGGCAATCTTCACATACAGAATTTTCAAGCTAAAATTAATCTTAAAATATAGCCTTCTCTTGCCAACTACTGTCATTCTGAACTTTTCTTCATATAAAATGAAGGATTGGATTGGCTCTGGGAATCAGGGCCAGCCCACAACATTTTGGCACCTGAGGCACCATGACAGGCCATAAACATTTTCAAATGGATCCTGAGCCCAGAAAGGTTGAGAACTGCTGGCTTAGACTATTCAGCATTGCTCTTATCTCCTGGACCTCCGTTCCACTGCAGTGACCATCAGGAGGATGAATGGAACTGGATGGTCTGGTAAACAGACAAAACCAGAAGAGAGAGGAAAAATGGAGGGAACACCCTCTCTGGGTACTGCTCTTAGATGTTGTATATCACCTACATCTTCTCTCTGAATAGTTGACAGGTATGTATGCTATCAGCCTGATTCAAATCCTATTGAAGTCAATGACAAGACTTCCATTGATTTCAGTGGACTCTGGATTTTAAACTGTTATCATTCCTAGGACAAGAGACTAATTCTCTGATATGACTAATCACCAGCCAAGTTTATGCTTTGTTGGCAAAGTCTGGAGAAGAAAGTTCTGTGGGAGGAAAAAAAGAGGTTACTTTGCTTCCTGAAACAGTTTGGTTCCATGGGACTATGTCTTGGGAGACCTGAGAAGCAAGTACAGTATAAGCCATGAATCTCTGAATTTCTGCAGAGTACAGTACTACATTATTAGTTTTGGACCTGATCTTCTATGGTTCTCTATGTTCTCAATTCCCACCGGCTTCAATGGACGTTGAGGACATTTAGCACTTTGCAAAATTGGGCCCTTCAAAGCTAAATTAAAATTTTGTTCAAAACTAAACATATGTTGTTTTTCTTCACACTCAATTTAGTTTCCAGGTTTGGAAAAAAACATTGCTGGGGAGGAATCCAATGAATTTACTAATGAGCTGGGTAAGTATGGGGTTATTATTATCTACTTCTTGTAACTTTATTCCTGTGTTATTTTGATCCTCATCTTGACACTCTGAAACAAACAGATGTTTTAAAGCTTTCCACTGTAAATACTACAATATGTTAAGTCCCATTTCAAATACCTTGTGAACATGGTATATTTTAGGAAACAGGAATGTCAGTGATAGAAAATTACTTCAGAAATGCTGCACACATGAATAGTTGATCTTAGATTGTACCGATAGCTAAAAAGCAAATATCTCAGGTTTCTCATCTATTGTTAGTGAATTTAATTTCCAACTGAAAATGTGAGTAGAGACAAAAACAGTATGGTAAATGTATAGTATAGTATTTATGTCAATTATACATAGACGTTCACATTATCAACTCTTGTTATGACTGGCATACAATAGTCTATACCAATGTATAGAAATCTTTAATGAGAATCATTAAAGATTAATGTTTCTATCCATCTTCAACGGTTTTGTAAGCATCGTAATCTGTCCATACATCTTTATCTGGGATGTTTCTTTAAAACTTGAAGAATAACATGGTGTATTAAGGCCTGATCCTATGCTGATTGAAGTTAATAGCAATGCTCCCATTGGCTATAATGGTGTAAGCTCAAGACAGTATTTCCTAATACAGAGGATGGGGTAAGTCTAGGCATGTTCTCATGAGAATGTGTTTCATCAACGCATCAATGACTTGCCTATTATTTTAATACCATGTGGATAACTAAAATGAAAACTGAATTCAACTACTAGCGTTGCCCAGATTCTAAAATATTAACACGCACAAAATATAGATTATGTTAAGGTTAAGATGCTCACTGCAAAATAAAAGCAAATAAACTCAGAGCTAACTATTAAAGCACTGACTTACACTATCTGACTCACTTTTCTGTGTTGAGAAATTAGAGGGTCCTAACACCACTGCATGCTGCCATTTATAATGGGGCAAATTCAGCCCTGGCGTAAGGGGAGGCCATGGCCAAAAAATGAAAAATTGAAAAATTTGAGTGCCTATACGTAAGCACCTAAATCCATGTTTGGGCACTTAATTGGCCTGACTTTCAAAGGTGCTGAACACCTGAACCTCTGATTAAAGTCACAGAGTCCAGTGAATTCCTATGGAAATCACTGTAAAAAATGGCTGGGACCAAGATTTTCAAAAGTAGGAGTCTAAAGTTAAGCTCCAACCTCCATATTTAGGCATGTAAGCAATTAGTCTGACTTTCAAAAGTGCTGAGTTCTTAGAAGCACTGAATTACTTCAGGGAGAGCTACTTGAAAATCAAGCAACACTTTTAAGTATTTGGTGCCTAACTTTAGACTTTCCAATTTGCAAATAGTGGTCATTATTTTTCTTTCACTTCAGTGTTGTCGAATTTCTTTTCAATATTGAATAAAACTGTATGTATTTATCCTATGACAACAGATGTTAAATTGTGTAAATATGTAATTGTGGACTAATGAAAAGTACTATCTTGTAAGAAATATGCACTTGCATGCACAGTAACCTATTGTTTAAACCAAATAACTCAATCTTTTATTTAAATTTTTTAAGTGATTTCAGTGGGCATTTTGCCTGAGTTAAGGATTCTAGGATTTAGACCACTTTCTTACTGAGCGTCTCCATGGTATGCATGTTAATCGGGGACATGATCTTCCATACCTTGTATATCCAACTGTCAGTGAAATTGGGTTTGTCAAGTGGACAGGGGAGGGAATTCTAATTAGTATTGAAAGTAAAGAAGCAGAAAGAAGAACCTAGCATTGTTAAAAAACGATTTCTGAGAAACTTGGGAGCCTTGTCTAACCTCCCTGTATTAATCACCACAAACATTATTTTATAAGTTTTCCTCTGGTGACAGAAATTCTGTAAACAGTCTCCTTTTATGGACATTGAATTTCTCTCCCCTTGTAAGTATTCTCACACTTCATATCAAATTGTCTGTACTGGGCTATCTTGATTATCACTTCAAAAGTTTTTTTAGCTTACATAATTGGCCTCTCAGAGTTGGTAAGACAACTCCCACCTGTTCATGCTCTCTGTATGTGTGTATATATATCTCCTCAATATATGTTCCATTCTATGCATCCGAAGAAGTGGGCTGTAGCCCGCGGAAGCTTATGCTCTAATAAATTTGTTAGTCTCTAAGGTGCCACAAGTACTTCTGTTCTTTTTGCGGATACAGACTAACACGGCTGCTACTCTGAATCCTTTTATGTTAGTGTTTTGAAGAAAAGATCAAAGTTACCATTTGCTCAACGAGATGAAACTGCATAGTTTCTTAGTAAAGTTCTTGCTGGTAACATTTTGGCATCAAAATTACTAGCTGAAGTAGTTCATTAGGATGTTGCATTTACAGACCCACTGGATGCAGTAAAGGAGATAAACATTCCACAAGATATTCTGGGTATCTGGGTGGATAATATAGGTAGGATAACTGAGGAATTTATACCCTCGCTAGTATACTGTATCACCATGACCACAATCAACCTTTTCCTGTGGAAATAATTGGTATGCACTGGACACACCAGTCTTTTTCCTATTTAATTGATAGAAGGTTTTTATTACCCTTGAGCCCCTTTTGTTTCTACAGGTATAATTGAACCTATACTGTTGTGCCACTGGGACCCACTGTGCCTCAGGGGGAATTCACCCCCTGTGAGAGTAGGCAGTGGTGACACCACCACTCACCCAGGGGACTCAACCAGGGAAGGATAGCTTTAGTTTCTATCTGGGACTCCATAAAAGTTTTCAGCAGCAGAGGATTCCCCAAACAGCACATATCCTGGATACTCTAGCCCAGCATTTCTCAAATGTGGCCACCGTGGCCACATGCGGGCACCAGTGGATTTTCCTGCGGCCGCAACAGCCTCTTGTGCAGAAATGGGGGAGGGGCAAAGCAGTGGCCCCTCCCTGCAGCGCTCAGGGGCAGGCTTCAGCCTCCCCTGCCCAGTTCAGCCAGAGGCTCCAGCGACAGGCTATAGTTGCCCCTTACCCAGCTGCAGCCACAGGACTCTGGCAGCGGGCTTCAGCTGAGGGCCTCCTGAGGTGGGCTTCAGTCCTCTCCCCGCCAACTTCAGGGCTTTGGGTTTCAGCCCCCTGATAGTAGCAGGGCTCTGCCTGTGGGCTCGGGGCTTCAGCCCACCTCTGGCTCCAGCCATGGGACTCTGGCTCTGGGCTTCTGCAGGGCTGGCCTTACCGGGCGCTGTGGTCCAGAGGCAAGAAGTGGGATGAGCCTGAGGTCTGAGGCCATGGAAGAGAGCCTGAGACAATGGGGGAGAAGCAGTGGGGCCCGGGGAGGCAGCGGGGGCCAGGGGCACCAAAATATAAATGTACAGTATTTTTACTGTTGAGTTTTCCTAAAGTTAATTAAGTATTTTAGGGAAAAAATTGTCACTCTGAGGCTGCCAAAAAAATTGTTGTGAGAACCCCTGCTCTAGCCATGCCCCGTCATTGGCCAATGCCACTCCTTTTTGAGTATCCACTGGCTGTCTCCATGCCAACAGTGGGGCAGTGGTTGCAAGAGGCCACCTTGTGCCACTGCAGCATTCTTCCAGCTGGACTTGCCGTCCCTGGGGCCAGAAGTCAGTGTATTCACTGCTGACGCAGGCCCATTGTGTATATACTTAATCATGGTTCTAATTGTGTCTTTAATTGTTATAAAATTATTCCATTTTTAGATTCCACTTCCCAGTAAATAAAAGGTTCTGCAGATGTCCAGCCAAATCAAGGAGTTTTCCCATCTGGGCTTCCATGTGTAACTATTTTAAATGGAGCATATGACATACAAACTGGGATGCCTTTGATGTTAGTCATCAATCAACCATTTGCAGCACAAGATCCAAGGAGAGACAGGTAAAAAAGAGAAATATTTTGAGTTAGTTTTTATTCATCTTGCATTTACAGTTCATAACACACAAAATTCAGTCAAGTATAGCCTAAAACACAAAATACGCATTTATATTTATGAAGTAAACATGTTGTGCTCAATGCTTATTCAGTCCTCACGCTAGCAAAAAATCCTATTGCAGTCAATAGGAAGTTAGTATGAGAAAATTGATGGTCTGATTCTGATCTTCCATCAATTTTACACTGGATTATTTCAGCTGAGTTATTCCTGCAGAAGAATAAGTGATACCAGAACCAGGCACTGAGTGAATTCAGCAGGATTTGGCCCCATGTAAAATCCATAGAGGTTAATAATTTTGCTGCTCACTAGTGGCACTGTTTTCTTAAAGTCAAATGGAGCTTATTAAACAAAACATATACAAAGATAATACTTCTCTCTGTGTTGTTAGGATGGCAGTGGATGTCAAGGCCTTAGACCCATTAGCTTGGCAGTAATGCTGTGTATTGGAGCCTGGAGGCTTGGGTGTGAGAGTAACCTTGAATCTCTCTCTTCTTGGCTCAGGAGTACTTGGTACAATGTAGAAGAGATATACACAGGCTTCTGGGGCAGAGAGGTAAAATGATGCTTTTCCATATTCCATTGGTGCTTCCTATCACCCATTTTATAGAGCTGTACTAATGTGTGGCTCAAAAAGAACTGTTTGCCTAAATTCTTGAGGAAGAGACCCAAGATTGGTCCCATCACCATAGGGTGAAATGCTGGCCCCACTGAAGTCAACTGGCGTTTTCCCTGGGAAAAGGATTTCACCCATGGTCTCAACATGCAACTGGTTACAAAAGCCTTTGAGTTGTACAAGGTTTTGTTGATATTTATCTCATTTCAGAAGATTCCACGTTCAAGTGGAACTGCTATGCCCCGCATGCAGTGTTGAGATCCTTAGGAGGAGGGAATAGTAGACTTGAAAGAATGCTTAATGAGAAGACAAGAAATAATGCATGATGTGCCACATTTACTATATAATGTAAAAGTTTAAGGGGCCACTGAAACAGAAAAATGGGCCAGTAAAGGTGGGGTTGCAGCTTACAGATCTGAGAAACATTTGGGAAGCTTTAAGTCTTCTGATTTAAAAACCTCTGTGTGATCAATGTGTTACCATAAATGGTCAATCAACCTACTGTAAATGGTAGAGGACTTTTTCTTATTTCATTTGTTTTAAAGAATGAATTAAATACAGTTTGATGAACAATTGCCTATGTAGCTTCTAAGGCAAAACCAGATCTCTATATGATACACAACTGTAGTGAAACTTGCCCCAAAACCAGTTGCTCAGTAGAGGTGGCCTACTAATAAAGGGAAAGCTGAAGAGCCCATAGTACACATGAGGATGCTTTGAGGCAACCTTTTAAGACCAGAGGTTGCCTAGCATGCGTGGTCTCATACAGATTTCACTGCATTCTAATCACATAGTTCTTGCTCTAAAGACCCGATTAATAAAACTTCCATTGATTTGTAGTGGAAGCAATATCAGATTCATTAGCTGTGACTCTTTCTCCTTGTCTGTTTAGCAGGGGGAAATGGAGGAGGAGTTGGTTCCAAAATAGCTTGGAATATCTACACACCACAAATCTTGCTTTACAAAACCAAGAGGTGCTGAGTGTCTCCTGCAAGGTGACTAGTTCCCTCACCAGCCCTTGAAGTTAATGGGAGTTGAAGGGGCCAAGGTTAATAACGTAGCTGAATTCGAAGTACCTTAGTCCGAACTTACCGCGGGTCCAGACGTGGCAGGGAGGCTCCCCCATCGATGCCGCGTACTCCTCTCGCCGAGTTGGAGTACCAGCGTCGACGGCGAGCACTTCTGGGATCGATCCGGGATCGATTTATCGCGTCTAAACCAGACGCGATAAATCGATCCCAGAACATCGATTGTCTGCCTCCGGACCCTCCGGTAAGTGTAGACGTCAGTCGTGCACAACCCTCACACGCCAGTCTTGAGATATGAACAGCTATCAAACATATCCTGAATGGTACAGACAAAAACAAAAAATAATGTACTAAAGAGATGTGCCAAACAAATTTATTAAGCCAAGTTTAGACCTTTTGGAACTTACAAAGGCAGGGTCTTTCACACTCTGGAAATATAGCTGGGGCTGTCATGCACTTGGAGTCTTCTAAAAACACTACAATCAAGTGCCCACTCTGGTCTTAAAGTACATTTCCCATTAACAAAAACACAAACAATAAAACAAATATTCAAACATCCAAATTCACCTCTAAATATATTTTGCAATATAAAACCATTTAAACAACTACAATTATTTCAGGGTCTTCACATCTCTGTGCAGAGTAACTGATCTCATATCTGAGTATATAAAATAGTAGGTTTATTATTGTTACTATTTTTAATAAACAATACCTATTGTCCAGTGTAAAACAAGGCAGATTCCACATGAAACCTACTGGTCAATGTGTGTTGCGTCTCCCTCTGTTTGCAATGGCCACAGGAAGTGAGTCTGTTACGGTCTTCAGCTGCGGAGCCTCACTTTTTAACTCAATCTGTAGAGACTCGTGCTTTTTGGCTCTGGAAGTCCCTGGTGTCAACAAAAATGGGGGAGGGACTATCACACATATGTATAGATACTGTTTCAATGTATAATTAAAACAGAATTTCTCAAAGGGTAACATTCCTCCCTGTGGAAAGAGCCAGCACAAAGTTTATGTATGATTTAAGTCCCAGTAATAGACCCAGTGCTACAGTGAATTTCACTCCTAAACCACAAATAATAGAAAATGTCATCTTAGACCCTTATCCTGCAATGAATTCTTTATGGGCAGAGCCTTGTACCCACATGGAGTCCCACTGAAGTCAGAGTCTGCCTTCATGAAGCTAGTTGCAGGTTCAGGGCCTTAATGCTTTTACAAATAAACAGTAGCTCCTGTCTTGGTGTTCACCCAGTGATATGTAAAAGTGCATATGTAAATATGAAAGGCATATATCCTTTGTAGTTAGTATTTGTTTTTACACATTACTTTACTTTCCCTTTACCAAATGAATTTAATGCTTGTAAAGGTGCCAAATTAAAAGCCCGCTTCTCCACAGAATAGTCACATTAAGGGCAGTGGCATTTCAGGGTTATCTGATTGCCTTGTCAGTAGGGAATAATAATTTTCACACCCCTGAGCTGCATCTGACATTGCTTTTGATTCCTCTGTTATTCACCCATGAGGATGTAAACAGCAGAAACCTGCTTATTCATCATCTGACTGTTTTTCAGTTCTCTGCCAGGGTTTTTCTCTTATTGGCAGGGCCGACGAGGGGGGGGGGGGGGGGGAAAAGCCGGTACAAATTACCAGGGCCCGGCGGTCCAGAAGGGGGCCAGGGCCTGGCTTTCCCCCCTCTCGTCGACCCTGTTTAGCCAGTCTGCCCTTGCTGGGGGGCCCGAAAAAAATTTTTCACCGGGGCCCGAACCCACTCTCGGCAGCCCTGCTTCTTGGTATCAATGTCTTTGTTTTGCTCTTGGAAACATAGTAAGTGCATTATGGACCACATTGTCAAATGATTAGAGGAGTATCTGCACATGCAAAATTTACATGCACAGTTACCTGATTTGTGTGCATAAAGTAGGCATGCACTTTCATTTCTGACATGTTTGAAAATCTGGGCCTATGTTTACAGTACATTCTGCACATCTGTGTATTTATTATATTCACATACTTCCAATTTGTACAAAAGACATCTACAGTAAATTTGTAGCAGTATAGTAATATTTTCCTCAATAAAAATTACTTTCTCCTGTCCAATGAGTTTATTTTTAAATGATTAATTCATTTTCATGCTATGTGATATACTCTTATTCTTATTTTTTAATACTTGTGTTACATTGTATTGGCCCCAAACAGGAATCAAGACGCTTTGTGGCTAACTACTGAATACACACATAATGGAAGAGCCCTGCCCTGAAGAGTACAATCAAAGTATACAGCAAAAGACAACAGTTGGATGCAACAGATAGACAGGAAGCACAAGGAAACAGTGAGAGGACTATGATTTGTGTAATAAGCAGCAGCCCTTGCACTCATATCCTCTGACTTCATACCCTTCTCCTCTTTACCTAATTAGGGTTTGCTTTTTTCATTTATGTTGCTATATTAATAAGAAACTCTCTTCCAGTTCCTGACAGCCATTTTTTCCTTATTTCTTTCAATGTCTTGAATGCCCTCCAGATTAACACTGGGAACTATGCAAGTTTTGTGTGCTGTGTAGAACACTCTTTGAACATGAGGTATGAGAGCGTACATCAAGGGATAAGCTATGTTTCATAGAATCATAGAAATGTAGGGCTGGAAGGAACCTCAGGAAGTCATCAAGCCCCCTTCGCGGAGGCAGGACCAAGTAAACCTAGACCAGTGCTTTTCAACCTTTTTTCATTTGCCGACCCCTAAAAATTTTTGAATGGAGGTGCAGACCCCTTTGGACATCTTAGACATAGTCTGTGGACCCTCAGGGGCCCATGGACCACAGGTTGAAAACCACCTTCCTAGACTATCCCTGGCAGACATTTGTCCAACTTGTTCTTTAAACCTCCAGTGATGATGATTTTAGAAATTTTTTTCTAATATTTAACTTTAATCTTCTTTGCTGCAGATTAAGCCCATTACTTCTTGTCCTACCTCTAGTGGACATGGATAACAATTGTACACAGTCTTCTCTCTTTATAACAGCCCTTAACATATTTGAAAACTGTGTTAACGTGCCCCCCCCCCCAGTCTTTTCTCAAGACTAAACATGCTCAATTTTTAAAAATCTTTCTTCGTAAGTCAGGTTTTCTAAACCTTTTATCAATTTTGTTGCTCTCCTCTAGACTCTCTCCAATTTGTCCCAATCTTTCCTAAAGTCTGACACCCAGAACTGGACACAGTAGTCCAGCTGAAGTCTTACCAGTGATGAGTAGACCAGGATAATTATCTCCCATATCTTACATACGATACTTCTGTGGATCCAAAATCATTCTGGGATGTGATATTTCACAGCTGCATTACATTATTGACTCATATTTAATTTGTTATTCACTCTCACAGCCAAATCCTCTTCAGCAGTACTACTACCTAACCATTTCCCCCCAGTTTGTAGTTGTGCATTTGATTTTTCCTCCCTAAGTGAAGTACTTTGCACTTGTCTGTATTCAATTTCATCTTGTCAATTTCAGACCAATTTGTCAAGTTTCTTTTGAATTTAAAGCCTGTCCTCTAAAGTGCTTGCAATTCTTCCCATGTTGGTGTCATCTGCAAATTGTATAAGCATACTCTCCACTACAATATCCAAGTCATTAATAAAAATACTGAGCAGAACCGGACACAGGACTGACCCTGTGGAACCCCACTACATAAGTCCCCTTCAATTTAACAGTGAACCATTGACAACCACTCTTTGAAGTACAACTACGATCCTTCAACCAGTTGCGCCCACACTTCCTAGTCATTTCATCTAGACCACATTGCCCTGGTTTGTTTATAAGAATATCATGTGGGACAGTCAAAAGCCTTACTAAAATCAAAATATCACATCTGCTGCTCCCCCCTCCCCCCCAACGTACTAGGCCAGTAACCCTGTCAAAGAAGAAAACTAGATTGGTTGGCATGATTTATTCTGGATAAATCCATGCTGGCTATTCTTTAAAACCCTATTATCCTCTAGGTCCTTACAAATTGATAGTTTAATCATTTATTCCAGTATCTTTCAGGGTATCAAAATTCGGATGACTGGTCTATAATTCCCCAGGTTCTCTTTGTTCCCCTCTTTTAAATATAGGTACTATGTTTGCCCTTCTCTAGTCCTCTGGACCTCATCCATCCTCCATGAGTTCTCAAAGTTAATTGCCAACAGTTCCAAGATTCCTTCAGCTAGTTCCCTAAGTACCCTAGGATGAATTTCATTGGACCCTGCTGATTTGAATACATCTAACTTATCTCAATATTCTTTAACCTGTTCTTTCCCTGTTTTGACTTGCTCTCCTTCCCCCTTGTTGTTAATATTGTGTTGAGGATCTGATCACCATTAAGTTTTTTAATGAAGACAAACACAATATACATTAAACTCCTCAGCCTTCTTGATATTGTCAGTTTGCTGAATCCCTTATGTATATAATCAGATCAAGTCCCATAGGAGTTACTCAAACTAGTGATATAGTTATCTAAGTTTTCTGTGGAACATACTCAGGGCCTGACTGAAATAGGAGTCTTTCCTTTAATGACAGTATTTTTTGGAGCAGGCCATAATGGCATAAATCTCTCCTTGAACCTTTCTTTCCTGTTTTACTGATGTAGTAAAGGCTTTGGTGACTCAGAGTATTGAAGCCACTATATGAAAATATAGACTATATTGTATCTATTGAGAATTTTTGCCTTCAAAGCACAATCTTACAATGTGGAAGCACTGTCAGATAAGGTGGATCCTGTAAGGGAAATTAAGCTGTTTAACTAAAAATCCTGTCCACTAGGTGTCTCTCAGCTCTCTTGAAAAATAAAAGGCAAAGTATAAAAAGGCAAAGGCAAAGTATAAAAAGTGCATATCGTGTATATAATGCCCAATATTTCTTTCCAGAGCAAGTGTTGTTCGGATTGCACTAAATGACTTATGGTTTATGTTCAAATTTTTCTCCAACTTCTATTCTAGCTAGATGAGGCAGCAGACACCACTGAGCCCTTTCCCAGCAGGAGCCACGTTTTTTAGCACAGTGGGGTGTTCTAGGCAGGCACATACTGCCAGAGCAATAATAGTTTTTTTCAAACACCTATCACTATTTTAATATCTGTATTTCATTACAATGTATTGAGCATTTTTAAACAGTGAAGCATATGTAGCTATTTATAGGCTACTGGGTAATTTAAAGATGTTCAACACAGTTAATGTTCTTTCTACAATATTTTACTTAGTGATATAGCTGGGAAAATAATAGGATAATTTAAATCTCTATAAGTTAAGATGGGCACATCTCCAGCAATCAACCAAAATGCAGTATTGCCCTTCCCTACAATTCTGATTAATAAGTCCACCATTAGTGAAGGCTAACACTACAATTATAATAATACGGCATTGTATTTCTCAGCAGGATGTCCAGCCCTTGATGTGCAGCAGGACTGAGAATATTCAGTTCCCAATTCATAGCAATGAAAATGTCTAGTGCTTAAAACAACTTTAACCATTTTTATTTATAAAAATGTCAATGTCACAATTTGTTCAAGCACTGCTAAAATTAATCGAACATTTATATATGTAAGAACTTTACAGCTACTTTGAAATGCGCTGATTTCCATTGGTTTTAAGTGGGAGCTTCTCAGTCTTACGCCGCATACTCATTGACAAAACGGGCTTCCTCTTGGGTTGTTGTTTTTTGTTTATTATATTTCAGATACTAAATTTTGTAGTGATTTAGGTCCTGACCCAAAGCCCATTGAAGTCAGTGTGCCACTGATTTCAATGTGCTTTGGATCAAACCCATACCCATTTCAGGAACAGTGCTGAGAATATCTTTTATATTATCTTAGAGTTTTCCTTAAAAATTCTGCAAATGGAATAAATTGTAACCACATTCTCTCTTTTTAGAGCATTTCTTTGGCTATAAGTACATAGCTTTCCTGGCATTACTCATCCTCAGTTCTATGTCTGAAAGAATGGAGGGATCTGTACTCTCAAGGAGGGTGAGGATTTTCAGACATGGGCCATGATCCAGATACTTGTTTGTAATGTTGCCGAATCCTGCTACCTTTCCTTATGTAAGTAGTCCTTACTGGCTTAAGTCAACAGGATGACTCCATCAGGGCTCAATCTAAGGCCTGGTCCCCACTTAGTCCGGACTTCGGACTAAGGTACGCAAATTCAGCTACGTTAATAACGTAGCTGAATTCGAAGTACCTTAGTCCGAACTTACCGCGGTCCAGACGCGGCCGGAAGTCTCCCCCCCCGTCGACGCCGCGTACTCCTCTCGGCGAGCTGGAGTACCGGCGCCGACTGTGAGCACTTCCGGGATCGATCCGGGATCGATTTATCGCGTCTTAACCAGACGCGATAAATTGATCCCAGAACATCGATGGCGTGCCGCCAGACCAGCCGGTAAGTGAAGACTAGGCCTAACTGTCATTGAAGTCAATGGAAATCTTTGCCAAATTCAGTCAATGCTGACTATGGATGCTGTGTAGATTTACTAAGAAACATTCTTTTATATACAGGAAAATAAATCAATGTAAATTACTAACTACTGCTGAACATCAACACTCAATGTTCCTCAGCTATAATTCCACATTCTTCTTCGAGTGCTTGCTCATATCCATTCCATTATGTGTGCGCGCGCCGCGTGCACGATCGTCGGAAGATTTTCTACCCTAGCAACACCAGCGGGTCGGCTGTGGAGCCCCCTAGAGTGGCGCCTTCATGGCGCTGAATATATACCCCAGCCGACCCGGCGCCCCCTCAGTTCCTTCTTACCGCCCCTGACGGTCGTTGGAACTGTGGAGCGCGGCATAGCTGTTCTCCACTCTCCCTAGCTTAGTTAGTTATTCGCAGTTGTAGTTATAGTTATAGTTCTAGTGTTTGTAGTTTAATAGTCAAGATCAGTGTCTCGCTCCTCGGAGGACCTGTCGAGATCGGCATACCCCCCTCAAGGGCAAGCCGAGGAACGGAACTTGGGCCATTGGCAGGAGATGGCAGAGGACCACTCTCATGGACCATCTCACTGGTCGTTTTGGACCCCGTGGGCGTACCACCAGGAGCAAGGGGCTCCAATACCATCGACCTCTCGCTCGGGTCACTCGGTTAGAAGGGCCCCAGAATCCACCATCTCTCGGCCTCCGCCAGGGGGCATGGAGGCTTCCGTGTCCACGCCACCTGACACCATAGACCCAAGTACAGGTGATGCTCCGGCCCAAGAGCAGGGGGATCAGGACCCCCCCTTGGATCCAGTACCACCGGAGGCATCTTCCTCCTCCTCTCCGGATGAGGCAGTGGCGGGCACTTCATGTACAGGTCCCCCTCCGATAGATCTTCGGGCTCACCAGGATCTCCTGCGTAGGATGGCCCGTAATATGGACCTGCAGGCGGAGGAGATAGTGGAAGTGCAGGACCCTATCGTGAACATCCTCGGAGCGGATGCCCCATCGAGGGTGGCGTTACCCCTGATCCGCACGATTCAAACTAATGCGGATACGATATGGCAAACTCCTGCCTCTATCCCACCCACAGCGAGAGGGGTGGAAAGGAAATACTTTGTCCCGTCTAAGGACTACGGGTACTTGTATACCCACCCCCAACCGTGTTCACTGGTGGTGGCATCAGTGAACGCACGAGAGCGCCACGGCCAGCAGGCTGCAGCGCCTAAATCAAAAGAGGCTAAGCGGCTCGATTTGTTTGGCCGTAAGGTTTACTCAGCCGGAGGGCTGCAACTTAGAGCGGCGAACCAACAGGCGCTACTGAGCCGCTACAATTTTAACTCCTGGAACTCTATGGGGAAGTTTAAGGAGTTGATCCCCCAAGAGTCCAGGGAAGAGTTTGGAGCCATGGTAGAGGAGGGTAAGAAGGTGGCTCGGACCTCCTTGCAGGCCTCCTTGGACATAGCAGACTCGGCTGCGAGGACCCTGGCTTCGGGTATCGCTATGCGGAGGATCTCCTGGCTTCAAGTTTCGGGTTTGCCTCCGGAGCTGCAGCAAACCCTACAGGATCTGCCCTTTGAGGGACATGGATTGTTCTCGGACAAGACGGACTCTCGCCTGCAGAGCCTCAAGGACTCGAGAACAATCATGCGCTCCCTGGGGATGCATGTTGTGGGCCCTCAGCGCAGACCATTTAGGCCGCAGCCTCAGCGCTTCTACCCCCCCCCCCCGCCTCGTCAGAGACAAGACTCGGCCCGAGGGCGAGGTGGTAGAAGAAGGTGGACCGGCCCTCAACCCGGCCAGAACCAGGGGCCACCTAGACCACCTTCAGGCCCCAGGCAGAACTTTTGAAGGTGCGGTCGAGGACGGCGCCCCAGTCATCCCCCAGGATCCAGCCCCCTCCTTTCGGGATCGTCTCTCCCACTTCCGCCGTGCTTGGTCCCTTATAACTTCGGACCGTTGGGTCCTCCGCACGGTGGAGAGGGGATACGCTATCCAGTTTTCTTCTATCCCCCCCTCCCACCCCCCTTCCCCGTCCCTCTTCAGGGACCCTTCTCACGAGCAACTTCTTATACAGGAGGTTTCTACGCTCCTGGCCATGGGGGCCATAGAGGAGGTTCCGATAGAGTTAAGGGGCAGGGGATTTTATTCCCGTTACTTCCTGATCCCCAAGTCCAAAGGAGGTCTGCGGCCCATCTTGGACTTGCGCGGACTCAACAAATTCGTAGTAAAGTTGAAGTTCCGCATGATCTCTTTGGGGGCCATTATCCCTTCCCTCGATCCTGGAGACTGGTTCGCCGCCCTCGACATGAAAGACACATACTTTCACATCTCAATCTACCCACCTCACAGACGCTTCCTGCGATTCGTGGTAAACACGGTGCACTACCAATTTGCAGTCCTTCCCTTCGGCCTATCCTCGGCCCCAAGAGTGTTCACGAAATGTATGGCTGTCGTGGCAGCGTACCTTCGTCGGCAAGGGATACAGGTGTTCCCGTACCTAGACGACTGGCTGGTACGCGGTCGCACCAAAGAGCAAGTTCAAGCTCACGTCCACAGAATAGTGCACACATTCAACGAGTTGGGCATCCTACTCAACAAGGACAAATCCACTCTAGAACCTACCCAGAGAATAGAATTCATCGGCGCAGTTCTAGACTCCAGACGTGCACAAGCCATCCTGCCAGACAACCGCTTTGGCACCATCATGAACCTCATTCAAGGGCTCAAGGCCTTCCCAACTACCACGGTGAGGTCGTGCCTTACCCTGCTAGGTCACATGGCTTCCTGCACGTACGTAACCAGGCATGCCAGACTTCGGCTTCACCCACTCCAGACCTGGGTGTCATCAATATACCGTCCACATCGGGACAGCCTGAACATGGTGGTCACGGTCCCGAACTCGGTCCTGGCCTCCCTCACCTGGTGGCTAGATCACAATGTGGTCTGCGAGAGGATGCCATTTCACGCCCCACAACCCTCTCTGCACCTGGTCACAGACGCTTCATCTCTGGGTTGGGGCGCCCATCTCAACGAACACCATACCCAGGGCCTGTGGACTGCACCCCAGTTAGCCCTGCACATCAATGTTCGGGAACTGATGGCGGTGCGCCTGGCGTGCCAGGCATTTCTCAATCTCCTACGTGGCCGCTGTGTGTTAGTTCTCATCGACAACACCACGGCCATGTTTTACATCAACAAGCAAGGAGGAGCACGTTCGTCAATTCTATGCCAAGAGGCCATTCGCCTGTGGGACTTCTGCATCGCCCACTCAATTCATCTCACGGCATCGTTCCTCCCTGGAGTCCAGAACACTCTGGCGGACCGACTCAGCAGGTCCTTCCAGACGCACGAGTGGTCTATCCGTCCGGACATCATACATTCCATCTTCCAGAAGTGGGGGTTTCCCCAGATAGACCTGTTTGCATCTCGAGACAACAGGAAGTGCCACGTGTTCTGCTCCCTACAAGGTCGAGCTCCGGGCTCCCTCTCGGATGCGTTTCTCCTTCCCTGGAAAGACCACCTGTTTTATGCATTCCCTCCGTTTCCTCTGGTCCACAAGGTACTGCTCAAATTGCGCAGAGACCAGGCACAGGTAATTCTGATCGCTCCAGCATGGCCGAGACAACATTGGTACTCCACACTGTTGGAACTCTCGGTTCAGACACCGATCCCGCTTCCATTATGTCCGGATCTCATCTCTCAGGACCACGGCCGGTTGCGTCACCCCGACCTGCAATCACTCCACCTCACGGCGTGGCTGCTCCATGGTTCACCCAGGCAGAGCAGCAATGCTCGCACTCTGTCCAACAGATTCTGCTGAGCAGTAGGAAGCCCTCAACACGGACCACGTACCTGGCCAAGTGGAAGCGGTTCTCCTGTTGGTGCGAACAACGAGCCACGTCCCCGTTGCAGGCACCCATTCCTCTCATTTTGGAATATCTCCTCTCCCTAAAACAGCAGGGGTTGGCGATATCTTCAATTAGAGTTCACCTGGCCGCTATATCGGCCTTTCACCCAGGGGAACTCGCGTCCTCGGTATTCTCTAACCCGATGGTCGTTAGATTCCTCAAGGGCTTAGACCGGACGTACCCACAACAGCGTCATCCCGTCCCGACGTGGGATCTCAATCTGGTTCTCTCCAAACTCACAGGTCCTCCATTCGAACCACTAGCCACCTGTTCACTTTTGTACCTATCCTGGAAGACAGCCTTCCTCGTAGCCATCACCTCAGCAAGGCGCGTTTCTGAACTCAGGGCACTTACATCCGAGCCCCCTTATACAGTTTTCCATAAGGATAAAGTGCAGCTTCGTCCACATCCTGCCTTTCTCCCTAAGGTGGTTTCTCCATTTCATATCAACCAGGACATATTTCTCCCGGTCTTTTATCCCAAACCACATGCCACTCGCCAGGATCAACGTTTGCATTCCCTGGACGTACGAAGGGCCCTGGCCTTCTATATTGACCGCACAAAGCACTTTAGAAAGACGACGCAACTCTTCGTTGCAGTGGCCGACCGAATGAAAGGCTCACCGGTCTCCTCACAACGCCTATCCTCCTGGATTACGTCTTGCATCCGGACTTGCTATGACCTGACAGGTGTCTCAGCACCACACCTCACCGCTCACTCCACGAGGGCCCAAGCCTCCTCGACTGCTTTCCTGGCACATGTTCCGATACAGGACATTTGTAGAGCGGCGGTTTGGTCATCAGTCCACACGTTTACAGCTCACTATGCACTAGTGCAACAGTCCAGGGACGATGCTGCATTCGGGTCAGCGGTTTTGCACACAGCAATGTCTCACTCCGACCCCACCACCTAAGTTGGGCTTGGGAGTCACCTAATGGAATGGATATGAGCAAGCACTCGAAGAAGAAAAGACGGTTACTCACCGTTGTAACTGTTGTTCTTCGAGATGTGTTGCTCATATCCATTCCAAACCCGCCCCCCGTCCCCACTGTCGGAGTAGCCGGCAAGAAGGAACTGAGGGGGCGCCGGGTCGGCTGGGGTATATATTCAGCGCCATGAAGGCGCCACTCTAGGGGGCTCCACAGCCGACCCGCCGGTGTTGCTAGGGTAGAAAATCTTCCGACGATCGTGCACGCAGCGCGCGCACACCTAATGGAATAGATATGAGCAACACATCTCGAAGAACAACAGTTACAACGGTGAGTAACCGTCTTTTCCCATCACAGGTTATAGCAAACCTCTATATTCACTCTTGCTAACAGATGTTAGACTGTTATATAGTTTGCCCAAATTCCTCCATTCACAGAGTGGAGAATATATCCTTTAAGAAATATTCCAGGAATGTCAAAAGAAAGCCATAAAAGAGAGGGATGGTTAAGTCCATCTATTTAAAAACATAGCTCTGAGGAATGACATAGCTGGGTCTGCAAGACGAGGCAGCATATTAGCATTCTATTTCCACCCCTCGGTGGGGCGTCCTGTGTTTGCAGTACTGAGCTAATTGAACTGCAGTGACAGCTTGGTCTGACAGCTTCAGCCAATGGAGTCTGACACTGCAAAGGTCAATTATTTCTTTGTGACCCATGACCACTGACTACAAATGTTTACTGGTCCTGAAAACATTTGTATAGTCTGACAAATGTATCCAACACTGGCAGAGCATTTTAAAATGTTTGGCGCTTCCATTATTAAAATAATTTTCAGTCTTTTTGTTGCTGTTGAATGTTAATGTCAGAGTTTATAATTGTTCTGTGACGCCTGTGAGGCTCCTGCTCTCATCTTATATAGTTCCTGTGTCCGTATCTGAGGAGTTGAAATGGACAGAGGAGGGAGATTTTGAAAGGCAAAATGAGAAGTGTCCAACTCCATCTGGACCTTTGAAAATATTCCCCATAGACCAGCGGTTCCATAGGCGCAGGAACTAGGGGGTTTCAGTTGCTGGCCCGGGGTCCCAGCTGCCGCCCCACACGCCCAGAGTCCCAGCTTCAGCAGGGGAGCTTGGGGGGAGAGGGTGGACTAAGGGGGCTGGCTTTCAGCACCCCCACTATTAAAAATGTTCCGGCGCCACTGAGCAGTTCTCAACCTATTTACCATTATGGGCCACAGATGCAGCTCTCTGTGTGTTATGTGGGCCTCATCCACACACAATATATATACACACTACCTGTGTGGCCCTGAGGGTGTCACATGGGCTGCAGCTGTGTGTTGATTGGGTTGCGGGTTGAGAATCACTGCCATAGACAAATGTTAGGTGAGTCCTTCACTGTGTCAAGACATCTCCTTCCTGGAGTTCAGGTTTTGGCCCTTTGCCCTTTAGGGTATGTTTGCTCTTTAGGATGTTGCCCCTAAACTCCTCCTGTTCACACACAAAAACCTCTCACCTGAGTTTAGTGGTGCTTGCAACTCAGCCCAGGCTAGCTGGGGTTTAGAGCCCAGGTTCTGCTTTCATTCAGGCTGGTAACCCACCCACTTTGCAGTCAGCACTTGGATTAAATCACTCAAGCTTTGATAGTCCTCCAGTGTGTTCCCCCAGTTCCCTCCTGTGCTCAGAAGGACAGAGGGGTTCTCCCACATTTCACTGGAAAAGAATCACAGAGTGGCTCAGCTTACTGCAGCACAAATATAAGTGGGGGAATGGTCCTGCTATTGTTGGGAATTTCCTGGCTTTTACACTACCCTGGTGGAATTGGCTGGTGTAAGGATCTGAGTCCTCGCTCCCATTCCCTTTACCCAGAGGCCTGCCTGACCTTGAGGACTCCCCTTCCACACTTCTATGCGGCAGAGTCCTCATAACCCCAAAAAGGGTGGGCCCAGGATTCCTGAGGGGCTTGATCCCCGATCTTGTCATGGTCTTTTATGACAGGGCTAGATTGTCCCCACTCTGGGGTTCTCGCTCCGCTCTGGATGCTTCCCTGACCCACTGATCATTGCATATAGTTCAAGCAAATACAATTTATTAAACAGCAATCAATTTTAAAAAATAAGGGGAAAATGGGAAAGATTAAAGGGAAACGTAACCCTGCTCTCTGGCATGGGGACATCACAAACAGCTGTCTCTGGAATGTAAGGGAAGTTCACAGCCTGTTCCTCACATGTGCCAGGTCAGGGATGCCGCAGGTCAGACACTTGTGTTATGCTATACAAAGCACACGGGATCTTTTATAGGAGAAGGCAAAAACATTGCATTTATTGAAAATACAACAGTTAGCATATGCTTTTTAGACACTCTCTCTCTCTCTCTCCCTCCTGCCAGTTGATGTTTATAGTTACCAGTCTGTTGTAGCTCGAGTCAATGTAATGGCCGGTTAGATTGAGCACGAGTGAGGAGTTGGGCTCTTGTCGGTCACGATCTGATGCTCCGAGGCTTTGCAGGATTGAAGCCAGAGTTCCATGGCAAAACACCCCAGCTTTATACTTGTAAATTCCCATTTGAGTCGATGCATTTTGCAATGTCCTCCTGTAATCATTAGTCCTTAAGTGGTGTTATCATTTGATGGTTATTGTCGGGCTTCCCATCGTTATCTCCTATTTGTTGTCTCGCCTTCGGGGGTGCCTGTCTCACCTCTGCGGTCGTCAATGCTGCTAACATGTTTAGCATCGGATACAATGGATGTTTTCTGATTGTCTCCTGGTCTTTCCAAGTCTCTCACTTTTTCTTGACCATCTGGACATTTGTGATGGCTTTCACACCTTATCTTTTCCTGATGCACGCATTCCTCATTCACACAAACAATCTCTTACAGAAACCTTTAAAGGTATACAGACAGCATTTTATATTCAGCAGAATACATTGTAAATCAAGCCTTGCTAAATCTTATAACTAAAACAATTCACATTGGGGCTTCAGGCCCTCAACATTCCTCTAATCTCCTTAACATAGATACAATACAAGATCCTGTCTCTTACTTACTAAAACCTTAAAACAAAGAAATGTATATTTAACTAGAGTGCCTAATTTGTAATGCATATAGGAAACCATAGTAGACATTATAACTTATCCTAAAACAAAAGGGTGACCATAATCAGTCATAAGGATTGTTCTGGTCTGTTATTTCTTTCTGCTATTCCAAAAGGGTGGCTGACAAGATGAAATCAAATCCTACAGTAATTCTCATGGGACATTATAAAATCCTGCTCCTACACTTGCTCTGGTGGTGGCCATACACCTTCAGGCTCTAGGTGGCAGGACCCTTCTTCCCAGCATCGTCTCCCCCCATCACCCCCCGTCCCGTCAGGGTTATGAACCCCCTTCAAGTCTGGCCTGCAAGGCCTCTTGGCTGGGAGCATCTCCCTGCGCTGGGCCCACTGCCCAGGGTCCCCCTCACACTTCCCAGCTACTCACTGCATCTGGTTCCAGACAGCTCCAGCCCCAGTTCCACTCTGCCGCAGCTCTCCTGCTGCTGCTGCCCAGCCTCCAGTGCAGCTCCCGGGGCTGCTTCTCTGGTCCTGGTTGCTGCAGCTCTGCTCTCAGCACAGCTCTCTGGGCTGCTTCTCTGGTTTGCTCTGGCTCTGGCCAGCGCAGCCCTGCTCCCTGGTGCAGCTCAGGATCCTGCTCTCTCCTTAGCTCGGCCCTGCTCTGGTCAGGCAGCTCCAGCTCACATGCAGGACAGGACCCCTGGCTTCCTGACTCCCTCATTAGCCTACCTGCCCTGTCAATCAGGCTGACCTGGAACGTTGGCTTCTCCCCATTGCCGCTGAAGACTGTCAGTCTCAGGGTCCTGGTTTCCCATTGACCCTTCCCCTTTCTTTGGGACTAGGAAATGGCCAACCAAACCCCCCCACTAAGTTTTAGTAAGGGACCAACAATCCCCTTACATTAAGAACCATTGGCTGTGCCCACAGAAGCCCTGTGGATGCAGCCAGTGAGTGCACCATAACTTGGGTAGGACTTTGCAGTGTGGTTGCTCACACCAGGCGAGGCTAACCCCAGGTGCCAATCATCTGGGCTAACTGCAGTAAAGACATACTTTTACTTCTCTCTCCAATTTATTATTTTTACCGATAACCCTAGTTATCTTTAAAGATAGGGTGACCATATTTCCCAAAGGCAGGGGCTGGCATCACTGCTTGCTCAAGCCCTGCCTGCCCCCCACCAGAGCCCTGCCCTCACCACCCCCCATGCAGAGCTAGCATCACTGTTGGTCCCCCTGCACAATCCTCTGCACCCCACTTTTTGGCAAAATTGGGCATTTATCCTGTTTGCTCTTGCCAACTTGATCAGTTGGCAAGAGCAAATGGGACAAATGCCCAGTTTTGCCAAAAAAGTCAGGACGGCCGCGACAAGGCTTAAAAAAGGGACTGTTCTGGCCAAAATGGGACGTACGGTCACCCTGTTCCTTAAGCTAAATGTCTCAAAGATAGGAATGTTTTTCTTGGGAAAGCACAACTTCATGTCCTTTCTCCTTTCTCCCCTAACACCTCTCATTTGCCTGATCGCCTCCCATTTGTGTTTTTTGTCTGTAATCTTGTCATCATCCTTGACTTAGATGACTTTTCCCTCCTACATCTCCTTGCTTGGAAATCTGCATTTAACAAACCCCACAACATTATGCATGCCATTGACTTGCCTGCCTCTGATGAAATTCTCATCTATTCCTTTGCCTCCCTTTGCTTGCAGTATTGCCACTCCCTTTTCAGAAACCTCTCCAAGTTTCTAGCTGTCATGTGCATAGTAAAACCACACCAGCTCCATCCTTAGGCCTTGTCTACACTGGCAAGTTTCTGTGCAGTAAAGCAGCTTTTTGCACTCAAACTGCAGATATGTACACACTGCCTCGCCACTTTGTGCACAGAAACTCCTCAGTTGCAGCGCTCCAAAAAACCACCTAGATGAGATTTGTAAGGCTATGTGCGCAGAGGCTCCTTTATTGCCAGTGTAGACACTTGATTGCTCTCTGTATTGTAAATGGCCTCCAGAGCTGTCCCATAATGCCTCAAGTGACCACTCTCCTCATTGTTTTGAACTCAGCTGCCCTGGAGACATGCGCCCCTCCCCTTTCAAAGCACCGTTTCTGACAGACATTGTGTGCTGTGCTGATCTGCTCAAGGACACAAAGCAAATCATTAATGTGGAATGCTCATCAGGGTTACTATCTGTCCGTATTTCCCCGGACATGTCTGGCTTTTGCGTCTCTAAATAGCCGTCCGGGAGGAATTGGTAACGAGGTTAAAATTTCCGTTTTTTTTCTCCCTTGCCTCCCTCCCTCCCTTCCATGCAGAGTGCGGCTGCTGATTGGATGGCTGGGCCAATTGACCCGCTCCCATTGGCCTCCAGCAGCCAGAGCCGTCTCCTGCCCCCCCTCCCTCTGTCTGCAGCCCTGTGTAACACACAAACCGACCCACTGAGCAGCGTGTTTTGCAAACACGTGGAGCCAGAATGGTAAGGGGAGTCGGGGGAGGGCAGTCAGGGAGCGGGGGAGTGTTGGATGGGTCCCCGGCCTCCACCTGCCACCCCCCCTCCGCGCATCCCCCCCCCCCGTGGGTCCCCCCTCTCCCTTGTCTGCTTGTACTGCCAGAGCCAGCAGCCCCAAACTCCCTCCCAAACCCCCTCCTCCCTTCCCACACACCCCCTCCTGCCCTCAAACTCCGTCCCAAAGCCTGCACTCCGTCCCTTTGCACCGCCTCCCACCCCCAAACTCCATCCCAGAGCCTGTACCCTTCACCCCCTCCTGCACACCCACCCCCTGCCCCAGCCCGGAGCCTGCACCCAGCACCCAAACTCTATCCCAGAACCTGCACCCGGCACCCTTCCTGCACTCTACTCCCCAGCCCAGGACCTGCACCCCAGACCTCCTTCCCCCACCCAACTCCCCTCCCAGAGCCTTAGGCAGGTGTGTGGGGGGGTGGGTTCTGGGCACCACCAAAATTTCTACAACCCTGCCACCCATGCGAGTGGATAAGGGTCGGGGCAGTCAGGGGACAGGTAGGGTCCTGGGGGGGCAGTTAGGGTGGGGGGTTCTCAGCAGGGGGCAGTCAGGGGACAAGAAGCAGGGGGAGTTGGGATTCTGAGGGGGGGCAGTCAGAGGGTGGAAGTGGGAGGGAGTGGATAGGGGCAGGGCTAGGGTGGGGCTTCCCCCCCCCCCCAGTGTCCTCTTTTTTGATTGTGGAAATATGGTAACCCTAATGCTCGTGCTGTTGAACACAGAGGCGGGGGGGGGGAGGTGTCCTCCCCCTGCCTCAGGACTGATTGCTTCCTGCTGCTGTTTGAACTTACAAGACAGCATGCTGACACACTCTCTGTCCCCCAAAACACACAGTCTCTCTCCTCCCCTCCATACACACACACTTCCTGTCACACACTCTCCTCCACCCACTTCAGTTGAAAAGCAGCTGGCAATGTAGTAGGATGCCCATGGAACAATGGGATTGGGAAACCTGCATCATGAGATGCTGTGCCTGCCCCATGAGACATTGCAAACCCTTCCCAAAGCACCCTGCGGCCAGTTGCACAGAGGGATAGCTAACTACAATGCACTGCTGTCTTTGCCATTGCAAGAGATGCTAATGTGGATGCACTCCAGCATCACAAAGAGCACAGTGTGGAGACACAACAGTGGTTTAATTTCAGTGTTTTAATAAAAGTGGTATAACTTGTGGCACAGAAACTTGCCAGTGTAGACATACCCTTAGTTTCACTAACTTCCTGTTCTATTCAGGATGTTCTCCCTCCGTGCCTACTACATGAAATCTTATCTTCTTCCTGATTGTTTCTTTCCTTTCATCTAGCACTGATCACCCTTCTAGCATTTCACACAGACTTGCCACTGTTGGAGCCAAGATCCTTCTCCTTTGTAGGTCTTGCCATCTGGAACAGGTTTCCTATATCTCTTTGCCGCATTGACTTTTGTATTATTTTCAGATCTCATCTAAAAAACTAGTGTTTCTTCCATTCCCATGTGTCTTAACTCTTTTGTCTCTGCTTTTATGTATGTCTGTAACAATACTACTTAAAGCAAAATTACACATTGTAGCATGTAGTTGATGTTACTTACTTCCAAACAGCAGGAAATGCTGTAAAAGTGAGAGAGGTCTGAGTGTCTTGGGCTTTCCGAAGCATTCCAAGAGCATTTCTTTAAACCTAAAAGGCTCAAAATGACAATCCTTGTGAAGGGAAATCTCCCATTGGCTTCAGTGGAATTTTTCTTGAAAATGGACTGCAAGATTGGGCTCCAAATTAACTTAACTCTGAATACTGCCATATTCCAGAAAACTATGCAATACACACACACACACTGCATTTCTTTTCCTGTCATTTCTGATTACTGTAAGTTTTGTGCATGGAAAATTTGCCTTTTCTATTCAGCCATGCCACCCAATCTTGGTTGATTCATGCTATGATATAATCAACTGTTTGGGACAGCCCAAGTGCTACCATGGTGATGAACTGTGACATGCCAGAATAACTCAGGTAAAATCAGATTGAACTTTTGCCAAAAGCTCTTCCTCCTTTGACAGTTAAAGTGGTGCAGCAGCAATGCATATTGTTGCTCCTTAAAAAGTACTGCCTTAATATTTCCTGGCTGCTCCCAGCACCTTTCTTAGAACTCCATAGCATTTTATTGTTTTCTTATTTGTACGCCTACTGGCAGAGAGCAGCAGCCTCTGGCCAGAGCTAATTATTTTATTAGGTCAGACCTGTAGCCAAGACTAGCTAGTACAGGTTGTGTATCCGGTACAGAGAGAACCAAAATCCTGTAGGCAGAGTATCCAGAGATGCACATCATGGAGGTTGGAGAATCAGGATAACACTTGCAATCTAAAAGGTATGGCCAAGACTAGCAGATGCTTAATTTAAGCATAAATGATAGTGAGAGTAAACATTTGTTCTGAAGCTCTTATTTCCTTTACTGTCAAAAGCGCAATACAGGTGCCAATTCTGGTCAATTTTTGCTGAACATGGCATACTGGCAGTCCTGAATGATTTGTGGTAGAAAATGTGTGTGTGCCAGAAATGGCTAATTAGTGGTGAAATCCTATCTGGATGTCATTACTGACTGATTTATGGAGGATATTCTAGAGTTCCCAGTACTGATTTGTGGCATATTTTGTACAGATGCTGTTACTCATTGATTAGTGGTTGGATATTACTAGGGCTGTCGATTAATCGCAGTTAACTCACGTGATTAACTCAAAAAAATTAATCATGATTAATCGCAGTTTTAAACATACTGTTAATCAATAGAATACCAATTGAAATTTATTAAATATTTTGGATGTTTTTCTACATTTTCATATATACTGTATTCTGTGTTGTAATTGAAATCAAAGTGTACATTATTTTTGATTACATGTATTTGTGCTGTAAAAATGATAAACAAAATAAATAGTATTTTTCAGTTCACCTCATACAAGTACTGTAGTTCAATCTCTTTGTCATGAAAGTGCAACTTACAAATGTAGATTTGTTTTGGTTACATAACTGCACTCAAAAACAAAACAATGTAAAACTTCAGAGCCTACCAGTCCACTCAGTTCTACGTCTTGTTCAGCCAATCGCTCAGACAAACAAGTTTGTTTACATTTACAGTAGATAATGCTGCCCTCTTCTTATTTAAAATGTCACCAGAAAGTGAGAACAGGCATTTGCATGGCACTTTTATAGCCGGCATTGCAAGGTATTTATGTGCCAGATATGCTAAACATTCATATGCTCCTTCATGCTTCGGCCACCATTCCAGAGGGAGTCGGTACCAGTGATGAGGGCGGATACCACGTGGGGTGTCGGTAGGGGGTGATGAGGGCGGATACCACAGGGGGTGTCGGTTGGGGGTGATGAGGGCGGATACCACATGGGATGTCGGTAGGGGGAGATGAGGGCGGATACCACATGGGGTGTCGGTACGGGGTGATGAGGGTGGACACCACAGGGGGAGTCGGTACCAGTGATGAGAGCGGATACCACATGGGGTGTCGGTAGGGGGTGATGAGGGCGGATACCACAGGGGGTGTCGGTAGGGGGTGATGAGGGCGGATACCACAGGGGGTGTCGGTTGGGGGTGATGAGGGCGGATACCACAGGGGTGTCGGTACCAGTGATGAGGGCGGATACCACAGGGGGTGTCGATAGGGGATGGTGAGGGCGGATACCACAGGGGGTGTTGGTAGGGGGTGATGAGGGTGGATACCACGTGGGGTGTCAGTACGGGGTGATGAGGGTGGATACCACAGGGGTGTCGGTAGGGGGTGATGAAGGCTGAGATCCGGGGCTTTCACGGATACCCCTGCGCCTGGGCGGACTGGGGCAGGCAGGGTTAAGGGGCCCCCCGGGACGCGCCCTGCAGGCTGTTAGCGGGGCTGATGTGCCCAGCTCGCTGCTCCTTGCCCCGGCGCACGCCGCGGGAGGGCGCTCCACGCTGTGCCGGGGCTGCCCCCTGGCGTGCGGGGCGCGGAGCGCCGGGAGGGCGGAGCCCTGTCTGACTGGGTCGGGTCGGGCCCTGCCCTCCGCGCTGTAGCTCCAGCCGGCACCTTGCAGCAGCCGCCGCTGGAGGTCGGGTCGGCCGCTGAGCCCCGCCGCGGTCGTGCGCAGAGGAGTTGGCAGCGGCGGCTGGGGATGGTGCGCGGCCCCCGCCCGCAGCACAGCAGCCGCGCTCCGGGAGCAGCCGCGAGAGGGAAGAGGCTGTGAGGGACCCCCCGCCACGAGGTGAGTCATTGCCCGTCGCCTCCACACGCACTCGGGGGAAAGCAGGGAAATCTGCCTGGCTTGGTGCCCCTCCCGCCTGCAGCTGGCTCAGCACTGGCGGCCCTGGGCAGGCTGGGGGGTGGGTGGGATTCCCGGGGGGCTGGCAGTGACTTGTGTCTGGTGTGACTCCACTGGGTCCGAGACTCGTGCCGCAGCTGCTGTTGCTTTATTCCAGGGGGCGTTTTATTTACCTGGGTTTAACCCCAGTCCCCATCCCTTCCCCTCCCCGCCCCGGCTGAGGTGGACGGGGCTTTGCGTGCTGCCCGGCCTGGGGAAAGCATCGCCGGCTCCACCCTTGGTGTCACAGCTGCAGGGAGGTGAGACTGAGTAATCCGGTTCGTATTTGTTTTGTAATGTGGAAGCTGCTGCATCGCCCGGGCATGGACTTCCGCAAACGTAACTCCCCTTGCAAACAAAGGCGCTGCGGAGCCGGGTGCCTGGGGCTGCGTGCGGAGGACCCATCGCTCCCCCGACATGCACCTGTCCGTCGGCATGAAAACCCCCCTGCCCGGCCAGCCAGCTGTTGTCTTTTTACATCGACAGATGTCCTCTCTGCCCCACTGCCCAGCTGGGTCCGTATGAATGAGTGATACCCCAAACTGAATGAATTACCTAGCAAAATGGAGTGAGATTTACATCTCTCTTTGGAGCATAGTGAAAAGCCTTTATCACAAGGAGGTGGCCTATAAAATAACCAGAAATGAGTGTGGCCCTTCAAGTGGGTAAAACTGGAAGAAGGGGAGGAGCAGGCATAATTGCTAGGACCAAATGTTTTTGTTAGCAGGCTTTTTCTGTGGTGCTGGGCCACTGTAGTATCTGAGTAGTACATCACAAACATTAATATATATATATATATCCTCTCAAAACCCTGTGAGGTAGGGAGGTAAGGCACTGAGAGAGAATAAGTGTCTTGCCCAAGGTCACTCAGGATGTCTGTGGCTGAGCTAGCAAGAACTAGTCCAGTGTCTTAAACTCCATTCCATTTCTCTTCTCTGAGGGCCACAATGGTGGGATGAAAGATTTTTGACATCAGGAAGACGGGTCAGGGCTCTTGGATGGAAGGAACAGGGTTTGGAAATTAAGAGGAGTGATCGGGTATTTTCATATAGGGGTTGGGTGATTTGGGGGTTCAGCTGAAGTGTTTTTCAGCGGTGTGTGTGCTATGTGTGGGGATGAGATGGGGCACAATTCTTCTTAATTGTGCAGGAGGATTTAGCAGTTACGGGGATTGCCTTGAGGGTGTTTCTCACTGTAATAATGAGGACTTGCTTTGCTTCCTTTTTCTGACCACATACCAGTCTTCCAGCTTGCTCTTCCTGCATGTGGGGACCAGTCAGATTTTCTTTTTATATAAAGTATTAAGAGGCTGATAATCATCATACAGTGGTAGCCAAGCTTCTCTCCCAGCTAGTGCAGCCCTCTCTTCTCCCCTGCCCTGTAACTTTCAGTGCCTCCCATCTACTTTGAAGACTATCTATATCCCCCACCCCCATTTCTCCAAGTATTTGCTCCCTTCCCTTACACTGTAGTTGGGAGATGTTTTGTATTTTCCTCAGGTTGAATCCTCTCTCATAGCACTTTCCTGGTATCTCTGAGATTTATTCTTCAAATACTTTTGATCTTTCTGATTGACAGACAGGTTTCTGTTTAACCAATTTCCCCAAGTCCGTTATAAGAACGTGAATGTTTTGGGTGGATTGGCACACATGCTGCTTTTTGAGAAAACTGGTCACATCCAATCTTTCCTCTTAGTTCAGATCTTTGGCATCTGCAGTGGTTAGACTATAACCTCCATCGGACGCTAGCCTCATTCTTTAGGAATTGTAGCAACACAGTATTCAGTGTTGTGGGTGAGGCCTAACCACAGTCTATGTAATTGAGTCATTCCATGCCAAATTAACCAGTGCTTCCCAGTTGAACGTCCAGGTTTTGATGGAATGTACTGCGTTAATAGTTCACATTTCACTGGAGGCGCTGACCAAATGCTAAGTTTCCTCTAAAACCTCTTCAGAAGCATTGTCACTCTTTATCTTGTGCTGGGGGTGTCTACATATGACACTCCCTCGGGCTGATATTCAATTTTTGTATATTTAAAAAAAAATTAAGATCTTAGTGAACTAACCACGTTCTCAGTAGGAACTTTTTATTTACTGCTTTGTTCATACTCTTGCATGCTTCATTTATCAGCATAGCTATTGGCATATGTAGTATATGAGCTTACCTCACAAACCCAGCAGAAGTTTAATATTTATCTGTGAATATTGTTTGCTGCCATGTATAGAGTTTAAGATCTAGTTTTGTGTTAGCATCTCATAAGATGTAGCTACTGGTAGTTTTAAAATAAAAACTACATATTTTAAAAGCCATATGATTTTCACTATCAAATTAACCTATTAAAGATTGGTTCAATCTTGGATTTAAACTGGTTGGCAAAAACACTTCCATTCTCAGTTGGGCCAAAACAATACTCTTATGTGAGTGAGTGGAGAAAATTCTAGCAGTAAAACATATTATAGCTGAATAAACTATAATGTTGTTTGGCAAATATTTTTCTGCAGTACTTTGAAATAAGGATAAATATTTCCTAATTAAGCAGATAGTGTAAATAAATTTGGTGTTCCAGAGGAGCTGATAAAGGCTGTGTCTGTTGGAAATACCAGCCTCTCCTGAACGGAGTTTACTCAGTACCGGGGGTTCTCAAACTTCATTGCACAGCAACCTCTTTCTGACAACAAAAATTACTACATGACCCCAGGAGTGGAGACTGAAGCCTGAGCCCACCCGAGCCCCACCGCCCCGGGGGTGTGTGTGGGGGGAGCTGAAGCACAAAGTCTTCATCCTCATGTGGGGGTGGGGCCTGTAACCTGAGCTCTACCACCCAGGGCTGAAGCCCTGGGCCCCAGTAAGTCTATCACCAGCTCTGGCGACCCCATTAAAATGGGATCATGACCCACAGTTTGAGAACCGCTAGTCTATATATATAATAAATGCAGGGTCTCGCTGCCCACTGTCTTGCATCTTGCGTTGTCGTTTACATGGGCAAAGTGAGTGTAAAATGTTACCAAACCAGAAGGGTAGCATTTACATCCACTTTGCTCAGGTGTAAATAAATACACAAAGTGCTGAGTAGTGGAGAATTTACTGTTATTCCTTTGTTGTATTGCCTTAATCCCCACAAAGGGATTAGAGGATTTGGACAAATAAATAACGCAGAGCCAGCCCTTGATCCAGAGGGCTAACAATCACATTCTCTAAATACTAAACAGGTGAATCAACAGAGAGATGGAGAAGAGGGAGGATGAGGCAAGAGCAGAGACCTGGGTATTTGCATAAGTAGGTAGTCATAGAGGTCTTGGAAGTTTCAGGTGGTCACCAGTGTAACCAATGGTAGTGATTTGTAGGCACCACACCAAAGGACCTTTTAAAAATGGATTTAAAGGAGGATAAAGTGGTGGCTCTAGAAATTCTGATAGTACAGTACTGAGAGTCTGTACTCCATAGGAGTGTTCTGGAATGCAAACTGATGCCCAGGCAATCAAGTTTTGATGGGTATACTCCTAAAAGGCTATATGAAAGGTCCTGCACATCTGTGTTTGTTTGTAATGTTAAAACAACAAAGCATAATACAGATATAGAGCACAATATTATGAAGACTTGCATATGTAATTTTGTTAAAGGGGGTAGTCCCATTGTAGTCAACATGGGACTACTTGTTTGTCATTGCAGATTCAGCCCTATTCTGCTGGCGTTTCAATGGCAAAATATCCAGTGGCTTTAGTAGAAACACCATTTAGCCCATAATTCTGCATTTGCTAATATTCTTTCATTTACCCATTCTTTGAAACAGATTGTCTTGTCAAGATGTTTGTGGAGGAAAGTTAGCTCTGTTACTTCTACAGCTCAACACTAGAAACAGAAACACCACTTCCGATATCTTACATAGGCTTTATGTACTGTTTATTGGCTCTGATGGCTAACAACGAATATTAATAACTGTTAAGATAGAATTGCACAACTTGTAAGCATTGACACAGATGCATCTTCAACTGTAGCACAGGGTTATTTCTAAATTAAACAGTGATTAGCAAAATATCAAGTAAATTTTATGAAGTATTATTTTATTTATTATTTTAGTGACTGAAAACTTGAAAATCTGCTAATAGAAAGTTTCCTGTGAAATTTCTCGTTTATTGCAATCCTGTTCTACTTGCTAAGTTTAACAAAAATTTGAGATAATTAAATGGGAACTTGATACCATATTGGTAAGTGTGACATGGAAGGCCTGACTGATAAATTCTCCTCCGATTTATCAACATCATGCAGACTGCAATCCAATCTGCTCTTTTTGCTATAGCTACATATGGGTTTGAAGGCTTTAGTTAATGCTTCCTGTTTTGGATGCTCTCAATGTATTAGTTTTCAGTGATATGTAAATATAATTTTGTGCACATATTGTTGAAGATACTTAACTCATCAAAGTCCTTCTGTAAGTGTCTACCCTGTGTGTATAACAAATTATGGCTTTTGCACTTAATATGCTTATTTTTTGAGGCTCTCTAATTTTATATTGCTTTTTGATTCTTAACTATACCCAATTTCTTGTTAAAATCAAATATTTATGCTATATATTTAAGTATTAGCAGTTCCCCATAAGGTATCAAACCTAATCGCCTGTTGGTTTCTAGGTGGAATTTAAGGTGCTGGTTTTGGCCTATAAAGCCCTATGTGTATGTCTACACTGCAATTAAACACCCGTGGCTGGCAAATAGTCCAGCTGACATGGGCTAGCCACAAGTATTTAATTGCAGTGTAGACATATCCCAAGTGGCCTGGGATCTGCCTCCCTAGGAGGTTGCTGCTGTGTCCCTGCTATATTGCTGCACTTGCTGCTTGGAGGCACTTGAGTTGTGTACTCCTTGGTTTAAATGAGATGGGGCTAATGATAGGACACTTTCTACGAAGGGGGGCCCCTCAATTCTGGCATTAACTCCCCTATCCGATTTGTTGATTTCAGGGCACACTGCAAAGCACACATGTTTTCTCAAATTTTTGGCAAGGGTAAGTGCAGGAGGAGAATTGAGCTTTGATATATTCGATCCTTTCCTTTGATTATAGAGATTGATTTGTAGTGCCAGGTTGAGCTGTCGGGAATAGATTGGCTCTTTGTATTTTCCAATTCCTTGTATGATTGCACCTTTTATGAAATTAAAAATAAATAGAAATAAGTGTTTTAATGAGATACTTTAATGTGAAGAGAAACTACTTTGCTTTGTGTGCAACCTTCTTTATATTACGTTGAGTTTAAAAGCCTGCTATTCTCTGCTTGGCCTCTCCAAAAGATTCTGCCTGTTACAGGCTTGTATATGTTGTATGTCACTATAAGACAGTGGGGTGCCTCAAAAAACACATATTTTCTATGATTTTTCTAGCTGCCTTAGGAACAGATCTGATTGTTTTTCTTTTAAAGATTTTTTTTTTATAAATTTATCTTCATTTGATTATCTAAAACTCATTCTTTAATGTTAATTATTAAAATAATCTACATAAGATGTCTGGTTAACATATAGTGGGAAATATTGTGATAGCTGGCTCCTGCCAGCCAATTGACTATAACAAGTCACTGGGGTTTTCTCTTGAGGGTAATATTGGATATTAAAGCTAGCACCAGACACCCACTTTATCTTATTCATTTCTCAGAGCAAAGGGTTGCCTCCCTTTTCTTCCTGCGTTTAACAGTTATTGTGGACGGTCATTATTAAGGCTAGATGATCCTTTTGATAAAATCAGCCACAAAAGGAGTAAAATGGTTCTAGATTTGAATGTTTGAAATAAAACCTAAGTAAATACAGCAGAGGTGAAAGAATAGGAACACTGACTTATAACAGAAGGAATCATTTATTTTTCAAAGTTTTTCTTGCATATAACTGATTATTTATCCTTAACTTAAAAGAAACAATACACAGTCACAAAAGAGAGAGGAAGGATAGGCTTGTAGTTAAAGGAAGCCAGTGTACATTTACGTAAGTAGTCTCAGAGGAAGGGTGGTCTCATAGACTGAGTCTATGCATCTATTCCTGGAACAGCCACAGACTTCCTGTGTGATTTTCGGCAGGTGGCTTTCTCTCTGCATCTGTAATATGGGAAGAAGAATACCTCATAACTGAGAGGGAGTGTTATGACCTTTATGTCAGGGAGGTGTTCAGATATTGGGGACCTACATACATAATTCTCTCTTATGTTTGTGTGAGTGATTTGGGCACTTTAACTTCTGGGAAGTTTGTTTATTTGCCCTGCATGTTGGGGGACAAGATCCCTCTTGGTAGTATCACACAGGCGGATTTGTGCAACATGCTACATCTCGCCTCTTTGCAAAAGGTTTATTAGGCTGTTCAAGATCTACAACTAAATTGGAGCATACATGATCTTTGCTAGCAGCTATTCTTCACTTTAACCTTGTCACTTGGGTAAATTGGTAAAAGGTGCCTTCAGAACTTATGTTCACGATTTCTATGATGAGGTCAGAAATCAGTGTTCAGTAGCCCAGGGCTAAAACTCCACACTCCATCACCATGTTCTTCTAAGGTCTTGTCTTAATTAGAGTTTTTTGGGCTCCAGTTAAATGCCAGTTAGCTCAAGATAGTTAATACATTTGTAAGGGATCTAGTCTGGACATTCTCAACATGTTTGTTCCTGCTACAAATGTTTGTAGTTTGCCCAAGCTG
Organism: Trachemys scripta elegans; assembly: GCF_013100865.1. Classification (NCBI taxonomy): domain Eukaryota; kingdom Metazoa; phylum Chordata; order Testudines; family Emydidae; genus Trachemys; species Trachemys scripta. The sequence continues at coordinate 49,659,418 of NC_048308.1, forward strand.
ATCCTTAGAACTATAGTCCACACACTGCCTCTTAAGACTACAATCTTGTAGATATGGAAAATGTTTTTATAAAGCACTAACGTTCGTAAAATTTCAATAGTGATGATGTAATTAAACTAACCTTGGAATGGGGAAGGTATAGTCTATTCCTCTCACTTCAACTTTAGAAATGTTTTTGCTGCTGCTTAGTTTGATTTCACTGAAGAGGTGCCCAATGGCCAAGCTGTGTTGCTTTTTGTTATAAGTTGGAAAGCCATCGTTAGAACCATTGTAGGACATTCCAAGGAACCTGTTTGTTAGTTTGTTCATTTCCACTATCTTCCCCCCCCCTTTAATTAACACCACATCTTAAATTGACTCTGCTCAAAATCTGAAAAGTAATCCTGTGAAATTTCTGCTAATGCTGATTCTGTGTCCTATTACTGAAAGGGTATATAGTGCATTACTAATGGAATTCAATGAAATATTTACTTTAAAATAATTTTTGTTTTATGAAATATTTTTCTATAACATTTCACAAAGTACAGTGAAAATACAGGTGTTTCTATCACATTACACATACATCACAAATTTAGAAGAAAATGGATGCAATAACAGATGTAAAAATATGAGGAAAAGATCCAATAGCTTAATATTTTTAAACCCCAACAATAATAAGCAATTGTAATATATTAGTTATCCATAAACCTTATAAAATTAACATACTCCAGGAAACCTAAATCTGAAACCTATTGCAATTGGAAAGGAAACTGCAAATAAAAAGACAGATTAAGAATCATGTTTGTTGTGTTTAAAAATTCCTTGTACGTTGCCACCCTTGTATTTTTGGTGCTAAATCAGATAGTTTTGAATCCATATGCTTAGGATTAGGAATACAATGTGTTTGTTTTTGTTTTTAATCAAGATTATTCTGACTTCTCCACATCAGGGTGGCTTCTCTTGACCTAAGAAGAGCTGATGTCAAACTGCACAACATTTTTCCACTTGATCTTGCCATGTAAGAGAGAACTTGTCTATAACCGAGAGAAACCAAACTCTGACACAATAACTCTTAGCAGCTAGAATTAGATGAGCATGTAGATACTTGTATAGGTTCATAAGGTTAATCTCAGGGTAGAGAGTAAGGCCATGATCCTTCAATTGACTCCTATTAAAGTCAGCGGGGTTCCACACATGTGTAGGGGTCTGCCCACTCACAAGTTGCAGAACCAAGGCAGGCCTAAAAGAAAAAACTGAAGAACTCAATGGCAAATCTAACCTGGTAATCAGTAGAATTTGTTTTGTCTGTTTTTTAACCAAAAATGAGCAATAATAGAAAAAGTTCACTATAAATGTGCAAAAGAACTTGCCTCAATGATTCCAGCACTCTAATTAAATTGATTAGTAATAGTATTTAACGTACCAGGTCTAATGTATACTCCAAAAACTGGTTTTAAGAGTATCTTATGATATTAGTGAATAAGAGCAAGAAAAATTATTTTCAAATTTGACAACAATGTGCATCAGTTAATTAGAAATCAGTGTAAGCTTCTGCAGTTTGCCAGCTCCAAACACTTAAAAATCAAGATTCAGGCCCCCAAAATTATGACATTGATTTAAAAATCATGTCTTTTTTTTTTCTCTCTCTCTCTCTCTCTCTTTGTCTTCTGGTTTTAGAGCGTTTAGGGTTCAACCATGAGGGATAGAACCCTTTTTTTTTAAATGAAAGAAGAGATTGTCAGGTAATATTATTCATCAGCTGGGGTTGGTGAGAAAAACACCAGGTATTGCAACATTCATGGTAAAATCCTGGAATTGGCAACACTGAACTTGTTTTAAAATTGCAAATTCTCAAAGATTACTTTGTAATAAAAAATGCCTGCAGATAAAATCAACCACAATGCTGGAGTCTAGAGAAAGGGAAGAGCTTTCCAGACTAAATTTTAGATTATATTACTGGGTCCACTGCAGTTTATTCCACAAATATAAGAATGGCAAACAGGGTCAAACCTATGCTTCATCTAGCCCAGTATCCGGTCTTCCAACAGCAGCCAATGCCAGCTGCTTCAGAGGGAATGAACAGAGCAATTCTCAAGTGATCCATCCCCTGTTGTCCAGTCCCAGCATCTGCCAGTCAGATGCTTAGGGACACCCAGAGCATGGGATTGCACTCCTGACCATCTTGGCTAATAGCTGTTGATGGCCCTGTCCTCCATGAACTTACCCAATTCTTTTTTTGAACCCTGTTATACTGTTGGCGTTCACAACATCCCATGGCAATGAGTCCCACACGTTGAGTATATGTTGTGTGAAGAAGTACTTCCTTTTGTTTGTTTTAAACCTGTTGCCTGTTAATTTCAGTGGGTGACCCCTGGTTTTTGTGTTATGTGAAGAAGTAAATAACATTTCCTTATTCACTTTCTCCACACCTCTATCATATCCCTCCTTAGTCATCTCTTTTCCAAGCTGAAAAGTCCCAGTCGTCTTAATCTCTCTTCGTATGGAAGCGGTTCCATACCCTTAATCATTTTTGTTGCCCTTCTCTGTACCATTTCTATTTTTAATATACAAACTCAAGGTATGGGCATGCCATGGATTTAGATAGTGGTTTTATATTTACTGTCTTCTTATCTGTCCCTTTCCCAGTGGTTCATAACATTCTTTTAGCTTTTTTGACTGCTGCTGCACATTGATCAGATGTTTTCAGAGAACTATCCACAATGACTCAAAAGATTTCTCTCTTGAGTGATAGCAGCTAATTTAGACACGATCATTTTATATGTATAGTTGGGATTGTGTTTTCCAGTGTGTATTACTTTGCATTTATCAAAATTTACTTTGATCTGCCATTTTGTTGCCCACTCACCCCGTTTTGTGAGGTTCCCTTTGTGACTCTTCACAGTCTGTTTTGGACTTAACTATCTTGAGTAATTTTGTGGCATCTGCAAATTTTGCCACCTCACAGTTTACCCCTTTTTCCAGATTTATGGCTATGTTGGAAAAAACACTGGTCCCAATACAGACTCCTGGGGAACACCACGATTTACCTCTCACCATTCTGAAAACAGACCATTTATTCCTACCGTTTGTTTTCTATCTTTTAACCAGTTACTGATCCATGAGAGGACCTTCCCTCTTATCTATGACCGCTTACTTTGCTTAAGAGCTTTTGGTGAGGCACCTTGTCAAAGACTTATTGAAAATACAAGTACATTATATTTACTGAGTCACCCTTGTTCACATGTTTAATGACCCCCACAAAGAATTTTAATAGATTGGCATGATTTCCCTTTACAAAAGCCATGTTGACTCTTTCGTTCATGAACTAAATCGTGTTCATTTATGTGTCTGATAATTCTGTTCTTTACTATAGTTTCAACCAATTTGCCTAGTACTGAAGTTAGGCTTACCAGCCTGTAATTGCCAGGATCGCCTCTTGAGCCTTTTTAAAAAAATTGGTGGCATATTAGCTATCCTCTAGACACCTGGTACAGAGGCTGATTTAAATGATGGTTACATATCACATTTAGTAGTTCTGCTATTTCATATTTGAGTTTCTTCAGAACTCTTGAGTGAATACCATGTGATCCTGGTAACTTATTACTGTTTAATTTATCAACTTGTTCCAAAACCGCCTCTAATGACACTTAAATTTGGAACAGTTCCTCAGATTTGTCACCTAAAAAGAATGGCTTGGGCATGGGAATTTCCCTTACATCCTCTTTAATGAAGCCTGATGCAAAGAATTCGTTTTGCTTCTCCATAATGGCCTTATCTTCCTTGAGTGCTCCTTTAGCACCTCGATCATTTGGTGGCCCCACTGATTAGTTTGGCAGGCTTCCTACTTCTGATGTACTTAATTAAAAAAACAACAACACCTAATGCACATTGGTTTAATATGGAACAGAACTTAATAAACATCACTGAACTAGAATAATACCTGTGAATACTATTAGGCCAGAAAGAAATCTTCTAAACTTACATCCCTTGTCAGTTATTGCCCTTAATGTTTGGGAGAAAATTCTGAACTATAATCAGTTATTTAAAGGGATAAACTCCGCTTATCTCAATCAACAATGAGTTCATAAGCAGGCAAAACTAAGCTTCCAATTTGATTCTAAAATATTAGAGATTGGAATCTTCTGAGGGCTTCTTAGCTTTTAGAGACTAGGAAGTTAAGTTCCTTACAGAATATTAAAGGAATCACTGGAGAAACCTGTTCTATATTTCACAATTTAAATATTATGACATTAATAAATTTCAGTGGAACAGTTTATCAGCAATCCAAAAGAGCTTGAAACCACTATAATTAAAACTTAGTCCTTAAAAAAATTCTACTTTGGAATGTAAGTTGATCCAGAGTGAAAAACAAAAATATATTGCTTCAGGCAAGAGAGTATCTATTAAACATTTAAGTTAAATTGTTTTGTGGCATCTTTTGACTTATCCAGAAACATGCACTGAAATATTTATTTAGAATGAAACATATTTACATTATATAGTTTGCTAATCTAATATTTTTTCCAGGTTATGCTCACAAATATTAATACTGCAAAATCTCAAATTAATGCAATATGTCTCCAATCTGGTAGCCAAGAACTAACGGACTGCACTTCTGTGTGGGAGACCAATTTTTTGTTCCCAGTAAGGAAAATTACTAATGGCTAACTCTACTATTATTAATAATTATTATTGAGTATGAAAGATGCTCTTAAAACTGAAATCTAAATCCTGCTGGCTTTTAAAATTGGTTTTTAAATGAATTATGATTTGTAAAAAGGTACAGGCCTGACGTTCCTGAAATCCACTGTTTCTCCACAGAATAAGTATGGGGCCTGCAGTGGCATTATGATTTCTCCTCAGTCCCTCCTGTATTTCTGAACCTTGATTGGAAGGGAAAAAAGATCAGTTTAGTCCCATGTCTGTTCAATCCTTGCCCCCTGCTACTGAGGCTTCCAGCCTATTTGTGAGGATGATTTGTATGATGTAGGTACCTGCCCACTAGGAACTAGGGGGTCTTACTTTTCTTTTTCCTAGAGGTGCTGAGCAACCACAGTCCCACTGACTTCAACTGAAGTTGTAGATGCACAGCGTTTCTGAAAATGGGACTCCAGGTGGAATGGATATGACTCATTACTTGTCCCCGGAGTCACCTCATTCCCTGTCCTACGGTTATTTAAGCAAAACGGTAAATACTGGAGTTAGATTCTTAGGAAAGCAGATGATTTGTAGGGGGAGATTTCAAAGGCACAAATTGCAGTTAGTTGTTTAGCTCCTATTTGTGCCTTTGAAAATCTCTCCTGTAATAAATGTATAGGATGGTTATTGCAAAGAGCTACAGAACTGCTACTGGAAGATAAGTTGCTATAGTAGTGGCAGTGGCAGTCACTAAATCCACTTTTTCATGATTGCCAATATTGTCTATCGTTATCAAAGTGAATTAACAGTTGAATACAATGTTTTTCTTTCCTCCGCTCCTGAGGTATTTATGGGCAAGGCATGTAAGTAATAAAAAGAGGCTCTCTTTCTTTTATTCCTTAGTGCCTGACCTTCCATGATTGCACCCTTCATTCTCTGTGTTGTGCTTTAACCGTAGTCTATTTTATTTGCCCTACAGGATAGCTGCAGTCATTGTGGAGAGTGTGTTGAGTATCGGATGCTTGTGGTGAGCTATGGCGGCTGACGATAAAGTTGCCATTTTAACTGATGATGAAGAAGAGCAGAAGAGAAAGTATGTGCTTGCTGATCCTTTCAATGGAATTTCCAAAGAGCAAGATCTCCAGCCCCAAAATGAAACCCCTTCAACTGAGACCACCACTGTCCCAGATGAGGAGCTAGACTGGTTAGAAAGGCACTGTGTCAAAATAAACAATGATCTTCTGATCTCCAAGGTCTTTTATTTTTTCTTTTATTCTGCATATGGCTCCCTTTACCCATTGCTTCCTGTGTATTATAAGCAGCTGGGCATGTCGGCTAGTCAGAGTGGACTTCTGGTGGGCATTAGGTACTTTATTGAATTCTGCAGTGCTCCTTTCTGGGGAGTGGTGGCAGATCGCTTTAAAAAAGGGAAAGTTGTCCTTCTCTTTTCGCTTTTATGTTGGATTTTATTTAACCTGGGGATTGGATTTGTTAGACCAGCTACCTTAAGATGTGTACCAAAGGTCCCTCCACCACCACATCCTTCCAATGCCAGCCACCTTTTAACATCGCTGCCGCAAAATGCCACCATTTCTTCTTTACTAACTACAGCTAGTGCTACATTACAGAAGGGTCGTGGGAAGCGGGACCTGTTAACTAACAGTCCCCCAACTTTGGAATTGTTTCCATTTTCTGCTCAGACCAGAAATGGAGACCTTGCCTTGGATAACAACAATACAAATTTTATTTTAAAGAATACCACCACTAACCCAGGACTGCCAGGAAATATGACCCACCCTACACCACCACCTGTTGTCACCACAAAACCAGTATCTTCTGACCACGTCATGCTGGTTTATGATCATCAAGAAGTAGAAGCTATCTTTCTACTCATTCTCTTGGTTGTTATTATAGGAGAGTTTTTCAGTGCCTCATCTGTTACCATTGTGGACACCGTGACTCTCCAATACCTTGGCAAACACAGGGACCGCTATGGCTTGCAACGGATGTGGGGTTCTCTGGGCTGGGGACTGGCCATGCTATCGGTGGGAATTGGTATAGACTATACCCGTATAGAAGTGATCATCGAAGGTCTGGGGTGCAAAGCTCCTGAGTACAAGAACTACAGGATTGTTTTCATAGTCTTTGGTGTACTGATGTCAATGGCGCTTATTGTGGCCACCCAGTTCAGATTCCATTATAACCACTACAAAGAAGATGAAAACAAGAGGAAGGAAGTAGAGATCCCACAGGTGGATGGAAATGCCTCCACTGAATCCTCTGATGACACCCCCAGCAGCATAAGCCAGTCTCAGTCATTCAGTTTTTGGGACCTGATAAAGCTTCTTTGCAGTATACAGTATGGGTCTGTGCTGTTTGTGGCTTGGTTTATGGGGTTTGGGTATGGGTTTGTGTTCACCTTTCTCTACTGGCACTTGGAAGACCTAAATGGGACTACCACCCTCTTTGGAGTCTGTTCTGTCTTGAGCCACGTGTCTGAGCTGACTGCCTACTTCTTTAGCCACAAGTTGATTGAACTGATTGGTCACATCAGGTAAGCGAATGACAATAATCACTAAAGAACTGTGCACGTGTTAGTGGAGCTAAGTGTGTAGAGTATTAAATTGAGTTAGCTTCACGTTTCTCTATTTTAAAGAGTCTCTTCCTGTGAATCTGTTTTTTGACTATATTTGTGCTGCTTATAAATGAGACTTCTTTTAAGTTGTGCTCTTCCTGGCTGAGCTGGACCAAGAATGGTTCTGCCTGGAGCTTATACCCTCCCCCAGTCCTGCAGATAAGTGGGATATTTAGGCCACCTCACCTATCTCTTAACTGTTGGATAGCACCATCTGTGAAGATGTCAGTATTTGCCAGCGCCATCCTTAGAAGTATTTCAGGGAGTGATATTGTGTTGGTGCTAGAACACCGTACATCCAGAAATAGTGTAGTCTGTCTGATACATCAGGCAAGCTAGGAGTCCAGTGCAATAGAAACAGAAGAGATAATATAAAGATCCCTGTAGCATTTACCCAATATTAAAAAAAAAAAAATGCTAGAAACTGGTGAAAGTTTACTATGAATTTTTTCTAGCAAGCCTTATTTTTAATGTGATCCTTTCCCCCCAATCTCTTTCAAATTCCTAATGTGACACAGTGAATCTGTAATATATTCCAGTGCTATAACTTTATATTACAAAAATGTATATAAATACTTTGAATACATTTTCTAGAGAATGGAACTAGGTTACAGTCTCTGAATTGCAGCACTCTGTTTTACTGTGGATTTAAACAGTGAGGCAACACTTCTCCAAAACCACTCTTGCCCCTTATTTTAAAGATCTCTGTCCTGACCTGTGTACACTCAGATATATGACTGCCTGATGAAGTAAATGTTCATTTTAAACATGTATATAATATAACTTATTCATAACACCCAAGATGTTTCCTCAGCACTTTAGTGATATTTGGCAGTTTAACTTTGAAAGGATTACTTTAAAGTGCATCCTCAATGATTTTGCTTCAAAACGCCATGATTTGTTTGAACAACCATCTATTCTGGGCTTTTTTATCTTAAAGTCTGTAATATTATAACATCTCACGGTGGTCCCCTAAACAGAGGCAAAGCATGTTTTCACAGAACTGTATATGTAGTCTTGTTCCCATATCCTCTCCCAATACACCTGAGGATCTGTTATCTAGATGTCAGTGCATTTTCAACCATATGGGTCATTCAGGTTTTTTTCTGCATCCTGTCCTGTTTGTTTTCGGTGAGTTGATCCCACTGTTGTTTCTTTTGACCTCAAAGGTATGTTTCAAGTGATCTCTCAAGTTACTGTGCCTGGCACATGGGATATCAAATTTTATACCAAGTAGTCTTTAGGCTTTTAATTAATCTAGATCCATTATTTTAAGCAAACAAATATACATTTTTCTGTGCTGATCACAAGATGTTCTCTCCCTTCCCGTCGCTTGTTTTTATTGGTGAAGCAGGAGTTGTCATATTTTCATATCTTTCTTCCATTTAAGCTGGTTGCATAATAAGGATAAATAGCTTCCATAACTTTAAATTTTAAACATAATTAGTTTGACAAAATTTACTGGCACTTTGCAGGCAAAGGAAAAAAGAAGAGTATAATTTAATAGCAAAAGATGCTTTTAATTTTCATAGACCATGCTGAAACCTTGAGACAGTTTCTACACCTGCAGCATGAAAATGTCTTGTTTGGCATACTAAATTTTGCTTTCCTCCTCTCATATGAAGTGTATTGAATATTAGCTTTGTTATGTGACAGGCACTAGATGGATTGCAGTCTAAAAAGATATGTATTTCTCCTCTGACATTTAGTGTCTGTTGGAAAAAGAAACATAAATAATCTGGTGGAGTTATGAGGCACTATGTTTTGACAAGAGGTCTTGTGCCAGATGTGTGAATGTAGTATATTCATTACTGGATCTAGATGCATTTGGATGGAAAAGGGAAGTGGAAGGAGTGATCATGGAAGGGAAAGCTTTCTTTTTAAATAAAAGATTAGATTCAAGAATTATTTATTTGACAGTCCATGGCTAAATTCTATATACTGGAGGTTTTGGTAATGACATGGCCTAGGTAAGAGATACATATGTAGCACCTGATGTCACCAGAAAGTACTCCTTGATGGAGCTGAAGCCCTGAAATTTACATGTGTATATTGACTATAAAGGTATATAAATGAACAAGAGATAATAATTAATCTTGTCTGTTTGTGTGTATGCAATGTAATTGTGGAGATAATCTGGACCTGGGACTTATTCATGTTAAATGCATAATTTTCTTTTAGGGTCACAGTGACATTGAGAAATGTATAATAATCATGGAAAGAACCGTCATTAGCAGACCATAGTCAAAATGGTTTTAAATCTGGGTATGATGCAATCGCAGAACAGGAGACTGCCAGTTTTGACTTATATCTCCTACATGCAAAATTCTTTGGAATCTACAATTCCATAGCTCCTGGCTGCCTAGAGTACCTTTAAACACTGCTTTTTTCATTAACCTTTGATGTTTATAATCATGATATCAATAGGAGTTAGTTTATACAACACTAATTATAAAGCTCTGTAGTATAATGCTCCCGTGCAACCTTGGGAGTTAAGATAAACTCTTAACATGAGATCTAATTCCCCCTCTTAATATTTTTCTTTGTGGGTTCTACTGCAGTACAATGTGCTATATATTGTACGCACATATATAGGAAGAAATTCCCTGCCTAAAGACCTTAAAGCCTCTAAAAACATGTATGGGGAGGAGGAGCTAAAATATACAAGCAAAGTGGTCAGCGCAGTCAGTCATAGGGCTACATCAAGTTACTTCCATTTTCTGGTGTTTTCAAAATGTGCTTGATTATAGTACAAAAACTTAGGTTTAGTCCTTTTTCTTTCATGTGTGGTTTAAGTAGGAAAGAGAAATGGCAGGATTGTGGAAGTAAGAGGGTAAAATGGACAAGAATGGAGGTGTAGACCTTGCTGCTTTTGCTCTACATTTCCCATATTAAGGATTTCTTTTTAAAAAGAAATTCCATCTCTTCTAAACTTAGATGGATATTGGGCAGAGTGTATTGCATCACTCGGCCTAAATTGCTTAGATACTAACAGTAGCTAAAAGAAGAACAGGAGTACTTGTGGCACCTTAGAGACTAACAAATTTATTAGAGCATAAGCTTTCGTGGACTACAGCCCACTTCTTCGGATGCATATAGAATGGAACATATATTGAGGAGATATATATATACACACATACAGAGAGCATAAACAGGTGGGAGTTGTCTTACCAACTCTGAGAGGCCAATTAATTAAGAGAAAAAAAAACTTTTGAAGTGATAATCAAGATAGCCCAGTACAGACAGTTTGATAAGAAGTGTGAGCATACTTACAAGGGGAGATAGAATCAATGTTTGTAATGGCTCAGCCATTCCCAGTCCCAGACTCTACGCAAAAGAATTAATGGACACAAATCTGACATCAGGAATCAAAATACTCAAAAACCAGTGGGAGAACACTTTAACCTGTCTGGTCATTCAGTGACAGACCTGCGGGTGGCTATATTACAACAGAAAAACTTCAAAAACAGACTCCAACGAGAGACTGCTGAGCTAGAATTGATATGCAAACTAGACACAATCAACTCCGGTTTGAATAAGGACTGGGAATGGCTGAGCCATTACAAACATTGAATCTATCTCCCCTTGTAAGTATGCTGGCATTGAATTGTGCACAAAGCGCTATGGTAATCTCTAAAATGTTTACAACATAATTGGAGTATAGTACAGTGATATGTGAACCTGCTGTGTGTCTCAGAGCTACAGTTGGGCAACATTTTTCAGATGAATAGTTTATTTGCTGAAAAATGCAGCTCCGGTGGACCTAAAACTATATGCAAATTTGTCATGAATAGTTTCGGCCAGTCACAGAGGAGGAGGCAGATGGAGATGGTGATGCCACCACTGCCCCCCTCTTGTAGTCTTTAACCCAGTGGTTTGGACACTCACCTGTGATAGAGGGAAACCCAGGGTTGAATCCCAACTCAGAAACAAATCCAAAATGAACTTTTTCAAGATTCAGTTCAACCCAAATCAATTATTTTTGATTTTTCAAAACCTCCATCAAATCAAAAAATCAGTTACCCTCCCAGATCTACTCAGAGCTCACATAGGGGTTTGAGCCTGGAATGCTGGAATCAGCAGTTTCAGGATACTGGTGGATGACAGTTGTGTGAGTAGCTGAGAGGAGACAAGTGTTTGCTCAGCTAGCTCCCAGATCTACCTAAGCACAGCTTACTGTGAAAAGTGCCAATACATTTCCCCCCCCTATTTATCTGTATCAGAGCTTGTGATTACAAGAATCAAGCCTGTGCCTGTCTCCAAAAACTCAGGCAGAAGGGATAGTGAAGGTATTAGTACTAAGCTATCAGAAAAATTACAGCAAGAACTTCTATTCTTTAGAATGGGAGGAAGAATACATAGACATCAGCGTACTTCTTTGCTAGTAATAGGAGTTAAAGGAAGATAAAAACTTCTGCTGTGACCTTTCCACACCGTAACAGAAAAGTCATAGTCATTTCTTTCACAACAGACCTAGGAAGTCTTCGGGCTGGGTGTGGAGTGGGAGGAACCTTTCCCCGCCCACTATTATATGAGACCTTACAGCACAGTTTCTGGAGACACTTAACCCTGTATATGCCAAAATTGTTCACATTCTGTTTTGGGCCATTAAAAAATTATACAGATGTACAACATACAGCCTTAGGCCTAGTCTTCACTTACCGGCTGGTCTGGCGGCACGCCATCGATGTTCTGGGATCGATTATCGCGTCTGGTTAAGACGCGATAAATCGATCCCGGATCGATACCGGAAGTGCTCACAGTCGGCGCCGGTACTCCAGCTCACCGAGAGGAGTACGCGGCGTCGACGGGGGGAGACTTCCGGCCGCGTCTGGACCGCGGTAAGTTCGGACTAAGGTACTTCGAATTCAGCTACGTTATTAACGTAGCTGAATTTGCGTACCTTAGTCCGAAGTCCGGACTAAGTGGGGACCAGGCCTTAGTCTCGTCTGGTTATCCCTGTTTTCCATAAGATACATTAAACATCCCTAATGCATTAGTGTAGTTGAAAGCTAATGCTACTCATTTTATTAATAGGTGGAGTAACCTTAAAATAAAGTAAAATAAAATAAACCAGTCATACCAGTCAATGTGTATAATGCAAAGACAATAACACATAGACATAACATGTCAGGGTGGGGTTAAAAGTAAAAAGCTAGGAGATGATCTACATTAATAGGGAGAGGAGGGGGTAGGGAAAAAGAGGTTAAGTGGAATGAAGGTCTGGCATTCTTTGAACCATCTCAATATTTTATGTCTAAATGTATCTAGAGAAGGGGTCCAAATTTCTTCAAATTGAGATAATTGCTCTCTCTGGCAATGAGCACTTCTTTCTTGGTTGCTAACTCAGACAGTTCTGAATACCACTGCTCTATTCTGGGCATAAGCCTACTCTTCCAGTTGCTTCCTAGTTTTTCTATGCTGGCACTTAGCTATTTTGTCTGCATGTCATATGGAGGGTAGGAAGTTTAAAGCATCAGGGCCAGATTTTCAAAATAGCTCTCATTTAGACACCTAAATTAAGTGGACAGATTTTCAAAATTGTTTAGCACCCATTGTTCTCCTGGGGAGCAGTTGGGTGATGACTAGAGTTGGGCAAAAAATTTCATGTGTACAGTTTATTCACTGAAAAATGCAATTTTAGTTGACCAGAAACTATTAGTAAATTTGACAGAAATTTGCCAAATAGTTTTGATCCCCATCTCTTCCCCACCCCCAGGCCTTAGATGCTATTCATAAAATGACAGGAGGAGGTGGTGGTGGTGTACTATAAATTGTCACTGTGAATGACAATGAATAGTCATTGGGCCAGGGAAAGAGCATGAGAATGACTCTATAGACTTGTGGTTAGGGTCCTCACCTAGGATGTGGGAGGTCTCAAGTCAAGTCCCTGCTCCACATCAGGCAGAGAGAGCAATTGAACGTGGGTCTCCCACATCCCAGATGAGTGTCCTAACCACTGGACTAAAAGTTTTATAAGGAGGGCAGTGGCTCCTCTGTGTATTTTTGTAAATCTAGCCTTTTACTACTGCCCAAAATGGATTTTTTTCCAGTTTGAAATTTTTCAATTTTGGTTAATTTTTTCATAACTGTCAGTGAACAGAAAAATCCAATATTTGCCCAGCTCTGCTAAGGAGCTGTGTCCTAAGATATGAAAGATCATGGAAAGATGAGAAAAATCAAACAAGCAGTTGCTCAGAGGTTATGATGAGGGCTCCCTAAGTACTTACTAGCTCCTGAATTCAATGGCTCAGCCCTTCTAAAAATCAGGCCACTTTTAATTAAGTGCTTAAACTTTTGACACTCAAATGTGATCATTTTGGGTTCGATTTATAAATATCTAGCTGAACATTCTGAAAGACAAGTAAACAGGAGAACTCTGTCCGTATTCCTTACTTGATTTTTTGCTTCTGAGCTAATGGAGGCTGGCAGAAAGGAAGAGAAACTGGTGAGGAGGGAGGGATATGAAAAGTGTGCTTCCTGAATAGGGCCACTTTTCTCTTTGGGAGAAAGTTGGCAAGAAATTGTATGCACAAGAGTCAATCAGGGAAAAGAAGTGAAGTTGTTGAACAGAAAGATGGTAGAGATGAATGGATGAAAGGAACAAATTTGTTATAGCTCTTGTTCACTACAGATTTAATCTCCCTACCCTCTTTGCCTGTTAATATCCGGCCTTGCCATTGCTCCCCGTTTTCTGCTCTAAGTGGTGATCCAGTGTCACTATCCTGGCAACACACATCGGCTATGGACCCCCTCCAACCTCCTGCCACACCTGTGGAAGCAGAGAGTCTGGAGCCGGCCTGTTGGGGTTTCTGGTAAGACTTTCTGCAAAAATACATGAATTACTATAAGGTATAAAATATTACAAACTTTGCAAATCTGGGCATTATTGCAGAAAACACAGGCTTACCTGATCCCAGTAGGCTGGCTCCAGTGTAGTTATGTTTGGGTAATGATATCAAGAGCATAGTACATGCTGTGGCATTTGTCTGAGTGGAAGCCAGAAAGACTGAACATCATGGGAGCATGGTAAATTGAATTAAATGACAATTAAATTACTTTGCTAAGAGTGCATGGTGAGTTCGAGGCTGTGGAAGAAATAAAGCCCTGATATTCAGAGACTCAGGCCTGTGCCTTAACCCCCAGGCCAGCCTTTCCTTTTGAATTTTCCTGTGGGTCAATCCTGAGTAGCCCTCGTACCCTGGTTATTTAAGAGGTGCAGTGCATCATTCGAAGATTAGGTTTTTTTTTGTTGTTGTTGTTTTTTGTTTTTTATTAACATCTGTGGGTCCACCTTGAATGTTCTGCAGTCGCTCCCACTTGGAACAGGTCCACTAGAAACCTGCAAGTTGAATAATAAGATATTTTACAAAACACCTGAGTGCAGATCAGAAAATACTGCAGTCTCATCTTTGCCCTGTAGGGAGATGTAATAAGCAGGGTGCTAAAAGAGTGGTTGAAATCAAGAGCCAAAAATAACCTATTTTTTTTTTTAAATCAGAAAAGGTTATTGTAAAGTTAGGTGAACCTTGTACCTGTCAAATTCAAACCAGGGAGGAAATTAATGTTACCCCTGTATGTATGGGTGAACGGTACGGCGGTTTAGTCATGCTCCTCTTCCTTTCTGATTTTAGAGATTGCATTTCCAGTCAGTGATAGACAACAAGGGAAAGTGACTTGTCACTAATTTAAACTAATTTAGTCTGTTATCCAAATCTACCTCTTTCCCTGGTCCTGGAAAAGAGATGATTTATCTCCGCCTACTAGAATATTTCCTTTTTAGAGCCACAGGAAAAATATAATGTACAACAAAGGTTGCTTCTAGTAATGACAGTTTAGCTTGGTGAGGAAGAAACAATTGGGTTGAAGCCTGAAGTCAGGAAAGGAGAGAAAACGTTTGGTTAAAGTGTGAGATGAGAAAATCAACTGGGAAAACTAGGCTTGAGCTTTCTGGTCAACAGTTATTTTAAAACCTGACTCTTAACCTCTTGCTTCCAAACTGGATTGTCCTGTTGAAAACAAGACCGGTGACAACAGTAATGTTGTCACTACATGTAGTATTTATTGTTTTTTGTGGAAGAGTGCATATTTCAGAGAAGTAGTGAACTGGATGCAACTCGTGTAATGCTAACTTTACATCAGCATGGATGAAATAAATTCCTATAATAATATGGATCTATACTCATCTTAAACTGTACGGCTCTGTTACTAATTACAGGACATCATGATGTCTGAATCATTGAGGCATTTAAAAAGGCTGGTGTCAGGTGTGATGGAAACCATATTCTCTCTAAAATATAATGCAATAGGACATTGCATAAAATTAAAATAGACACTACACCTCTACCTCGATATAATGCTACCCAATATAACACGAATTCGGCTATAACGGGGTAAAGCAGTGCTCCGTGGGGGGGGCGGGGCTGCGCACTCCGGTGCATCAAAGCAAGTTCAATATAACGCGGTTTCACCTATAATGCGGTAAGATTTTTTTGGCTCCCCGAGGACAGCGTTATATCGAGGTAGAGGTGTACCTAGTCAGAGGGTCTGTTAACCCTAGACAGAAACCTCCCTCTACTTAGGATTAATTTGTTTTCCATTAGTGGTTTGAAAAGAATTCTCCTGAGGTTTTGTTTAAATTTAATCAATCACATTTTTATTTTTAACTTGGAACAAGTTTAACTGCATGCCTGAAGAGCAGGAAGAGGTTGCGTTTGGGTGTGGGATCTTTGTAAAGAAAGATTTTTGAGTAAGAAATTGTTGTGTGAGCACACACTTCCTTGCACTGCATTTCGCTTTCTTATTAGGATTTAGAAAGCAATCAGGTGTATTTATGGTACCATACAAGACATGGAAACTGCAAACCTCTATGACTGTTTTTTCCCCTTCCTCCTTTTAGAGTGCTCTATATTGGCCTTGCCTGTAATACAGCTCGCTACATTTATATCTCCTATTTGGAAAATGCCTGGACTGTTCTCCCTATGGAAGTACTTCAAGGTAAGATGATGCAGTTATGATCTTGTAGTTTAAAGCGAGCCATTTAATTATTCATGTTGCCATCTGAGCTGTGATTAAGAGAAAGTCCAGTAGCTCTTTGCTTCTGACTATAAATATCCCAAAAGACTTTATGGTCTCATAAATTTTTACAGTGGTTGTCATGGAGAAGGTTTGACGTCAGGAGGTTGGTTCTGCATTTGATCTGCACACTGTTCTGTTTGTTGATCCAAACAGATCTGCTTGAGATCAACACACCCTATAACTAAACAAAGAGACAGAAGCATGGGTTGAATACACACCTGCGCATGCTGCTTGGTTGCTGGGGTTCTTAAGCTTCTTTATATCTATTAAATGCAAAAATCTACATGGTTGAAAGACAGCAGTTAAAAAGAATGGATTTATGCTTCTGCTAACTTTTTTTTTTTAAATGCCCTAGCCGCCAAAGAAAATGTTCTGGAACGTCCTGTCTGTTAAAATTTTCTGCAATTGTTTTTCTGTGGCGTTCTGTGATTTATAGTTTAGGCTATTGTAACCTGACAGGAACTTAGGGTTTCAACAAAGCCCTGTATGTGCTTTCAAGACAAGGCAAGCCTTTTAGTTTTACTTTTTATTCAAGTCAATTGCTTACAGGGCCGTTATTTTAAATTAGAGATATTAATGATGTGTGATCTGTGCAGAAGCATCATTTTGAGTCCTACTGTCAGATGAAAATTAATATTTTTTTAAAAAAGACCTTAGCTGTGTTACTGAAAGCATACAGTATTAGATTACTATAATTCAGATTTACTTTCTACCATTTATACTCTTAATTTACTATAGCATGCAACACAGTTCACAGAAAGATCACCCCCCCACACCATATTACCATTTTTGAGGTGGTTCTAATCTGAGACCTAGATTACTTGACTCTCCCATTTAAAGTGAGCAACATCCGATGAGTCACTACAAGTTGTGGTGTTAATGAATCTTCTGTTTTGATCTAGTGCTTCTGGTTTCCAAATGTTTTTTTTTTAAATTATATACATCACATGAGAGCATTTTAATGTAATATTTCAAAATTGTTGATTTGATAAGTATCTTATCACTATATGCTCTAACAGTGTTTTCAATGCCTAATGACTTTTCTGTAGAATTATATACTTAGCAGAACTGATAGAGTAAAATATGGCAAACTTGTGCTGTTTATTATCTAGGGTGGGATTTGACATTTGTGATGCCTGACGTTCTCTATGTAAAACTGTTTCATTTATTGGTCTCTGATTGTCAAATCAAAGTAAATGAAATACTTGTATGTAATGGTGGATAAGTTAATTTTAAAGAAGATTAAATATTTAATTAACATAAAATTAGAAATTTCTATTGAATTTCTAGATAAGAATTCAAGACCACCGTATGGCGTGGAGAGATTTCTGTGCAAACTGCATCTATTGATTGTAATTTTAACCATGCTACAATTTCATTGCTATCAGTGTATATAAGTTGGTGAGAGCTGCTCCAAGCCCGGCATCTTCTTAAGCCAGAAAATGAGAGGAGTTTATTTTACACTTATTTCCTAATGAAAGAGTTTGGAAACTATAAGCCTTGTTTATTCACATATGCACGGTTATATGAAAATAAGGGGTTGGATTAACTCTTAAATTGCTAGAAGTGTCAACGCTGCCTGCCAAATGAGTGCCTATGAGGTGTAAATGCAATGCTGCATGTGTTAATTCTCCAAACATGCAAGGACATGAGTTAATGTAACCTGTCTTCAATTCTTGTCAGGTTACAGTAGAGCATTCAGTAGCCTAAATTATAAGTTCAGAAAGCCATTGAAAACTTTAACAGAGACAGGATGTTCCAGAACATTTTCCTTGGTAGCTAGAGATTTAAAAAAGTTAATACAAGCATAAATCCACCCTTCTTAACTGTTGTCTTTCAAACATGTTGACTTTTTGCATTTAATAGATATAAAGAAGCTTAAGAGCCTCATCAATCACTTTTCTGTCTCAATTCAGTGACTGTAGTTTTAACACTCAAATACTCAGGCCATGTCTGTTTCAAAACGATGGGCTGAACTCTGCTCTGGCAAAGAATTTTTCCCAGTATAAAATTACCTCATCTGTCAAATAGCAGCCATTCTAAATTGGCCAGCTGGGTGATGAGACTAGTGACCTGAAAATATCAATTTTAAAGATATGGAGCTGTTACAAAGTGGCAACTGGCTAAAAAGCTCCAGAAATGAGTACCAGGACCAATCTTGCTTCCCTTTTGCACCTGAAGCTCCAGTTTAAGTTAGCAAAGATGGTTACTTTTGTGGAGTAAATCACTTCGGGGAGGGAGGGATGGTTTGTTCACCACAGTTTTATTAGACTCTGCCAGTTTTTTGGATAGGCTATGATACTAAAATCTTTTCCTTTTACACAATCCCAGTGCGTTTGAAAGCTCTTTATATAGGCGCTGACCATCTGGTTATATAAAGGTTATGATTTGATTGTGACTCTTCAAGGAGGAGCAATGCACAGTTGTTCTGATCTGAGAAACAATGCCAGATATGTTCCAATAGAATAGTTAACTGACACAAAATGGAACAGTCCTCACAAGACAAGACCAGCCAAGACAGAGCAGGTCTCTTCATGTGCCTTCTGCAATAGAGCTTCCTTTGTACATCAGGATTGTGTAACAGTGGAATGGGGTCACAGAATCTATTTGTGGCTATTTTAAACAGCTAGATGGGAGAGTCAGAGTATATGTATCTGACTCCCCAAAGGGGAGAGGGGGATGTGGGTAATGAATAAAATATCTTTCCTTTTTTGTTTGGATGAATTACATCCCATAAAATATCCATGCTCTAAAGCTTAGTTTGCTAGAGGTGAGCATGAGTAGAAAACTTTGATGTAAATTGTTACTGTAGATCTTGTGTCCAGAGATGCCAGTGGCTAAAGCAAGATAATGTATTTGATTTTTGATTTATATTTCACATGGACAGTCTCTCTTGAAACACTTAACTAGTTCTAATCCAAACAGATTTCTTACTAGGGTTCGGTTTTAAAGTAGCTTGAAATTGCCAATGCTATATAGACGTCCATCGCAAAAACCAAATGATTTAGTAACACACAGAAAATAAAAAGCTAACTTCATCCTATTTGGCTCTAAAGGAGGGATTAGGTTCATTTTGAAGGGAGTTAAAAACACCAGGCATTTCTCTGGACCATATTGTTCTAGACTTGGGGTGTATGTGCCTTTTTAGTATTGTAACCTTTGTTTTCCTTACCAAATTAATTAGCATGGTACTCAAATTATTAAAAGTACACCAGAAATGTTTTGGATTTGCCAGGTTTTTAACTTGATGATTAATATTTTATTCTTTTTTTTTTTTTTTTTTTTTTTTTTTGGAACTGACTGTCTGAATGCATTACATAAGCTTTTAAGTGATTTCCTTAATCAGCATGAGACAGTTTTCTGAAAACTGAATCACCCTTGTTAGTTTAGGCCTTTAAATTGGGGATCAAGAAGACAATAGTTACTTTCTACTTACAATGAAATCAATCAGGAATCTCATCATTATGTAACCAGTAGGTTTTTCAATATTAGTACTTTTTAAATTATTTTGGACCCATGTGTACTGTATAAAGTAGTCTGAAAATCATTCAGCATGTCTAGCATAAGTTGTCTTTCAACAAGCTTGATGTGTTATAAGTAAGGACAGACTCACAATTCAAAAATTATTTCTAGATGTGTACTTAATCATGGTGTGTTCTATAATCTGCTGACTAACCCTCCATTACTAAGTTTCCTGAAGCTCCCAGATACTTTTGTTGTAAGGTATCTAAATCAGACTTTTTGCAGAGAGTGAAAAATAAACATAGAACTTTTTAGCCATCAAATAGGCTCCTGACCAGAAGATCAATTCCAGTATATTGCCATTCATTAAATGAATACTGTGGAATTTCGTATGTTAGTATGCAACCTACAGGTTTGTTACTTTTATCTTATTTAATTTAGTTTATGTGGCTGTTCAGTCTACACTGATCAGCAATTGCAGAACTGAACTGTCTCTCCCTGATGTTGGTTAATAAATCAGGTACATGGGACTGATCCTTGTTAGTTAAATCATCCATTCTCCAAACCATTTTTCTAAACTGGCAATTGGACAAATGCTAGCAATGGCTAGTCAGGGGATGAGCTGTGACAATATTTAATTCCACCCAACCTCGAAAAAATATCACCACCCAATCCATGAGGGTTTTTTAAAGCAGAACCACAGTAAAATAGCTTCAGGTGTGTTCACCATGTAACTCTCTACAAAATTGCCGTTTTATTCTTGCCTCTTGCCCCAAAGTCAGGATTTCAAATTGAGGCTGCAGATAGCAACCTTCCCCTCTCCCTGCCAGCCGATGATTGCTTTTTTTTTATTTTTATTTTTTCTTGCTCCATGACATCTGACCACTATGTTCTGCCTTAGGCAAAATTGTCTCTGCATATTCTGTTTTTCCATGGTAAGAAAAAAAATAAAGGCACTCAAAATGTATTATAATTTGATTAGCCAAGAGTGCCTCAAATGCATATGCATTATTGATATCTGAAAGGACCTCTACCACTGTTAGCAATGGAAACTGGTGATGTCTGACAGCCGGTGGGCAAAACTGTTTTGTAATGGCATGCTTAGTCAAAGCAGACTTACAACAGTGGGAGAAATCCTGTTGCGTCTGACTCAAAACAGCATAAGCAAAGCTTACTGTATCTTGCCTAACTCTGAGGAACCTCTGTGGTCTGTCAGCCAAGATCTCCCAAAGCCAAGTGCAAATGCAAAGTGAGTAGTGCCAAGAGTTTGGAAAGAATTGATTTTGAGATGGTTCCTAGAACATGCTTTTATTTTATTTTTTTTAAACAGTTTGATATCCATAGTGGTATGTCGGTGTACATATAAGGATTAGCCTTTGAACTCCTTCCAGTGTGGCAGTAATGTTAAGGCCTTTCTACATTTAAAACATATATCAGCATAACTGTGTCAGTCATGGGGTGTGAAAAAACCATACCCCCAACAGTAGAGCCAGACTGACAGCACCCCAGTGTAGATGCCGCTATGCCAACAGAAGAAGGCTTCTGTTGGCATCGCTAACGTTGTTTAGGGAGGTGGTGTTCCTACCCTCGCAGAACGCCTTGTACTGTAGGTGTTCGCTGCGTCTAAACTACAAGGCTGTGCTGGCAGCTATAGCTATCCCTGCGCAGGCTCAGTATTGCAAACGTAGCCTAAGAAACATTAGGGGAGGGATAGCTCAGTGGTTTGAGCATTGTGAGTTCAATCCTTCAGGGGGTCACTTGGTCCTGCTAGTGAAGGCAGGGGGCTGGACTTCGATGACCTTTCAAGGTCCCTTGCAGTTGTAGGAGATGGGATATCTCCATTAATTTATTTCATTTAACATTGGCTCATAGCTTATGGGCAATCACATTGTCAGTCTTAGGGTTTGTGAAGCCCCCAGCTACTTTCATGAGGAGGAGGAGCTATTGACAGAAAGATGGGTTGTTGCTAGGGCTGTCCAGTGATAAAAAAAAAAAAATTAGTCGCGATTAATTGCGCTGTTTAATAATAGAATACCATTTATTTAAATATTTTTGGATGTTTTCTACATTTTCAAATATATTGATTTCAATTACAACATGGAATACGAAGTGTACAGTGTTCACTTTATTTTTTATTTAAATGTTTGCACTGTAAAAAACAAAAGAAATATTATTTTTCAATTCAACTAATACAAGTACTGTAGTGCAATCTGTGTATCATGAAAGTTGAACTTACAAATGTGGAATTATGTACAAAAAATAACTGCATTCAAAAACAAAACAATGGAAAACTTTAGAGGCCACAAGTCCACTCGGTCCTACTTCTTGTTCAGCTAATTGCTCAGACAAACAAGTTGATTACAATTTGCAGGAGATAATGCTGCCTGGTTCTTGTTTACAATGTCACCTGAAAGTGAAAACAGGCGATCACATGGCACTGTTCTAGCCAGCGTCGCAAGCAGGGCCGTCCTTAGGATTTATGGGGCCCTACGCAGTATTATTAAACAGGTGCCACTATGCCGGACAGCAGCCTGGGCTCGCAGCCCAGAGGGGTAGGGGGGAGGGGGGAGGCAGCAAAGATACTAGGCTCCCCAGCCCACCTCTTCTGCCTGTGGCCCCACCCATATTCCACTCCTGCTCCGCCCCAGGCCCCGCCCTCTCCCCACTGTCTCCCTCCTCTCTTGCCACCCCCTTCCAGCCAAATCCCTGAACCCAAAGAAATTGCAGAAGTGTTTTTTTTTTTTTTTAAAGAAAATGGAGGATGTTTTCCACTGCATGCCAGATGGTGAAGACTGCATATGCAGAAGGTACCTAATTAAAAGCACTAAACTTGGGAATAAAAAATGTCAGTTGCAGGTATTTTGATATGCCCTGAAGTTTGTCAGAGATTTATTTGCAAAAACTTTGTAGTAAGGGCAAGTCAGCTATCTTGCTGCATACAACATTAAATATTATGGAATACATGATGCAGCTCTTCTCTGTTTTACATTTTCTTAATTAGTTTTTCTAAATTGATTTTATATTTTAAATGTACTTTTAAGCCTTCATAAAGTAATCATTCCAGATTAGTACATATTTGACTCACTGAAACAAAGACATTAATTTAAAATAATCAGTCACAGAGGTTTAGTGTGTTCAAAACAATATTCATTACTTTTAGAAAAAGGGAACACTAATATACTTTGTGTGAACTCCGTAACAATAGACGTGTTTATGAAATTTCACCAACTTTAAAAAATATGTTTCCAAAGATTTTAGGCATAACAAAGGATTTTATATCTTACTAAGTACTGATTTTGCTAGAGGGTTCTCTTAAAACTAGTTCATCAAATAGTCAGCAGTAAAGAAAGGGAAACTCATTTGTCCAGCTATCTGGAAGGAAAGGGGTGTTGTCCCTTTAAGGGCTCTTCAACAGAGGGGTGAAGGGAGATAGGGATGGACAGAAAGGACAGAAGACTTTGGAAGCAAGTTTTGTGTACTATAGTAATTAAAATTAAATGTGTATTTTAGATAAGGATGGTCCTTTGAAGGATTTATTTCAAAAACTATGTCTGAAGATCCAAGCATTTAAGGCTAAAGATGAATACGGAGATTGTACATCTAATAATCTATGCAAGAATTTTTTTAGAGATGTGATTTTATAATCTTCAGTAATCTTTTAATGAAATATTTTTAAAGCAAATTTTAAACTAAGGTCCTGTAGACTAACATGTTCTGAGTAAATATTACAGTAATGCACAACTGTTTTTGTCAGTAAGTTCAGAAACTGACAATATATACAGAAGCTCCCCAACTTAGGCAGTGGTCCATTCCAGATCGCATTGCATACGTTGAATTTTGCGTAAGTCAGGACCGTATCTTTGACTATTGTGCACGCGCACAAAAAAAAAAAAGCGTACAGAACTTTTTTCGTAAGTCCGGATTTCCGTAAGTCGGGTTTGCGTAACCCAGGGAGCGTCTGTACCTAGGGGTTGGCAAATGCCTGTTAAATGGCTTCGTTACCCCTTGAATGGCTCTTTAACAGTTTCAGTGTTGTGCTAATAGGTCTGGAAGGCTTTTTCATTTTAAGTTACTAGATCCCCTAGGGAGGCAGACTCACCAGGCTAGCTGTGGGAGCCTGCAGGAAGGGTCAGAACAAGGATAGGAAGAGGTGGGAGGATGGACACTAAGACCCAGGGTGTCCCAAATTTTCGGGTGCCCTAGGCAGCCACATATGCCTAAGTACGGCCCTGGTTGCAAGATATTTACATGCAAGATATGCTAAAGTTTCATATGTCCCTTCATCTTCAACCACCATTTCAGATGGATGCTGATAATGGATTCTGCTCGATAACAATCCAAAGCAGAGCGGACTGACGCATGTTCATTTCATCATCTGAGTCAGATGCCATCAACAGAAGGTTGATTTTCTTTTTTGGTGGTTCGAGTTCTGTAGTTTCCGAATCTGAGTGTTGCTCTTTTAAGACTTCTGAAAGCATGCTCCACACCTCATCCCTCTGAGATTTTGGATGGCACTTCAGATTCTTAAACCTTGGGTTGGGTGCTGTAGCTCTTTTTAGAAATCTCACATTGGTACTTTCTTTGCGTTTTGTCAAATCTGCTGTGAAAGTACTCTTAAAACAAACGTGATGGATTATCATCTGGGACTGCTATAACATGAAATATATGGCAGAATGTGGGTAAAACAGAACAGGAGACATACAATTCTCCCCCAGGAGTTCAGTCACAAATTTAATTAATGCATTATTTTTTTAACAAGTGTCTGCATGTCCTCTGGAATGGTGGCCGAAGCATGAAGGGACATATGAATGTTTAGCATATCTGGCATGTAAATACCTTGCAACGCCGACTACAAAAGTGCCATGCGAACGCCTGTTCTCACTTTCAGGTGATGTAAACAAGAAGTGGGCAGCATTATTTCCTGCAATTGTAACCAGACTTATTTGTCTGAGAGATTGGCTGAACAAGAAGTAGGACTGAACGGACTTGTAGGCTCTAAAGTTTTGCGTTGTTTTGTTTTTGAGAGCAGTTATGTAGCAAAAAAAAAATCATCTACATTTGTAAGTTACACTTTCACGATAAAGAGATTGCACTACAGTACTTGTATGAGGTAAATTGAAAAATACTATTTCTTATTTTTACAGTGCAAATTTTTGTAATAAAAAATGAGCACTGTGCACTTGTATTCTGTATTGTAATAGAAAGCCGTATATTTGAAAATGTAGAAAAACATCAAAAATATTTAATAAATTTCACTTAGTATTCTATTTTACGATTAATCGTGATTTTTTAAAAATGCAATTAATTTTTTGAGTTAATTGCGTGAGTTAACTGCGATTAATTGACATCTCTAGGCAGGTTGGGCATCACAGGAAAAAATTGAAAGTTTTTTTTATTTCATGAAAGACTGAGGAATATGGCTGACTTTTTTGTACTTTATTATAAACACTTCCTTCCCAGGACATTTAACTGCTGCTGTCAACTAATAAATGAAAACCGATCATGACAGCATACTTAGTGCTTTCTAAAATGTTTCCTCTCCATAGGTGTAACCCATGCAGCCATATGGGCAGCTTGTATTTCGTATCTTAGTGCTGCAGTGCCTCCAGAATTAAGAACTTCAGCTCAGGGGATTCTACAAGGTCTCCACTTAGGTCTGGGCAGAGGATGTGGGGCTATGATCGGAGGGGTTTTGGTCAACTATCTTGGTAAGCAAACATTTTATTTAAGTGTGATTGCAGTTTCTTAGTAGTGCAGCAAAACTAGACTAAAAGCATATGTACACTTAATGTATTGCTAATGAAGCCATATTTGTTACACTCAATCACATAAAAAATCTATTTATACACATGTAGCTTTGTACATTGATAATTATATGTGTATGTGTTTGTAATATTATGCCTTGAATTTTTAGTATTATGTGAGCATATCCACCCCTAAGCACTGCCCTGTCCTCAGCTAGGCAGCTGGATGAATCCTTCATGAGATGACCAATGGCTGTTCACTATTGTGTGGTTGTCATGCAACCTCTGCACACTCAATCGAGAAGTGAAAACATAATTTGTTCAGAATCCATGTAAAATAACCTGCTGCTGAAAGTGCCAGGAGGGGGCAGGAAATAACCTAATGAGTTTGATCTTGGATGGACTCTGATGTGGTATCCGGAGTAGATCAAAAGGACTGCTCATCCACACGGAGATTAGTAGAAGATCATACAAAATGGGCTGCTATGGTTGCAAGCCTCCAGCAATGGAGATGCCATATAAAAAGAAAGTTTAATGGGAATTTAAGCGCCGAATGAAGTCATCACAATATCTGTCTTTTCCTGTATTACCTAAACAAATGCTCTAAAAATAATTCTCATTACAGGGGCTGCTGCAACATTCAGGGGGATAGGAATGGCCTGTTTAGTAATCCTGCTACTCTTCGCATTAATCCAGTGGCTAGCTGTTCCTGATGAAAAAGAAGGTAAATACTCAGGTCAATGAGACCAAGACTGTTCCTATGCTCTTAACTCAAGACACTGTGTGATATTTGAGATATTTGGTCATAATACAGGAAAACTAGCCCAGAATCATTCCACAGGAGCTGTGACATTATTTTTTTCATTAATCCTATATATTATTATTTTTACAGACAGAGAATAAACCTGTTTCATAGAGATGAAAAATAATAAGCAAACATTTAGTGTCTTTTACCCAAATGTTATTTTTATTCCATACTAAAACCTAGGTAGATCTGAAGTTCATTTTTCTTTATCCTAAAAATACAAGGGTTGTCCTTCAATAGTTCTTGAGTTGCCTGGGTTTAAGAACGTTCAAATATTTGTTTTGCCTTAATTTTTTCCACCTGTGTTCAAGTGATAATGGCACAAAAGAGAAACTTGGACGGGATAATCGCTGTTTGTTGCATATGGAGTACATGTGTGAACCTCCCAAATGGATTCATATTTTTCTCTTGGGACATAGTTCTCTAGAATTTAATATTCCAATTATTCTTTTTCCTTCTGCATCTGTGTACTTGTTTGTAAATCTTAAACATAAATCTTGCATCCACTTAAATGTAAGCCTAACTTTAAGCATTGTAATAGTCTCATTGATTTAAATGGGATTACTCACATGAGTATAGCTAAGCATGTGATTAATTGTGTGCCATAGCAGTGCCTTAAGTATTTTACTTGTTTGTATTTTATTTAAGCTTTCTTTTGAAAATGTCTGAGGAAAAATTAGTATATGTCATCTCTAGGCTGTTTTACATGACACAGAACTATTGCTTTAAAAATCTAGCCTACTTATTTTTTATATATATATAAAATAAAATAAAATATATTCTGGATCGCTGCAGAACATATATAAAAAAAAAATGTTCTGCAGCAATCCAGAATCTTTAGGGCACAGTTTGTTAGGCAATAAATCACTGCATTGATCAGATATTTCCAGGCAATTGTTAAAACCATCTTGGTCTGAAACAGCATCATGTCACCTATAAGAACTGAGGGGAAAGTGGATCATTTCTATCCTGTGTTAGAACTGGCTGCTTGTAGCCAAAACCACCATGACAGATGCTTGGGTTTCCTTTGTTGTCACCAACTCCCTAATTTCTCTGTAACTTCCTGGGGAAGAGGTTTCTCTGGTCTGTCCATCAGAAGAACAGTAAATGCATAAATTTAAAGTCAGAAGACACTATCATGATCATCTAGTCTGATATCCTGTATAACACAGGCCACAGAATTTCATCACATGATGCCTGGTGGTTATAACTATGAATGGTCAGTCACAAGGAAAGAGTTGGGTGTAAAGAGTAAAGTTTACTATTTTGTTCAAAAGCCTTATTAAATTGCACTTAACATGGAAATACAAACATATACTGAAACAAAAACCGATTCCTGGAAACCTGCATGCCTTGGTGCAGCAGTGCTGCAGAGAGACGTGAATCCAGGTCAAGGCTGGAGTAGCTTTCCTGGGCAGCTCGTAGGTGATTGATGTGCTTGGTGGCCTCTCTGCTGTTATGTGTCTGACACTTGTCACTGAGGTTACAGGTGCAGCTCTTCTGTATGTATGATGCCCAGATTGAAAACAGTCCTTTTCAAATCAAAAGTAAAACTGTGATAGAGCCACATTCTTAACTGTGTATGTACAATAGAAGTGTGTGTTAGGGAGGGAACAGTGTAATTCTTACTGCCAGGGTGATGAGGCACCTCACCACCACCTGCCCTTAGGATGAGGGAGCTTTTTCTGTGCTGCCTGGGGCTCAGCTCTCTGAAGCCACCAGCCTCTGGCAACGCAAGCACTGGCTTCCAGGCTCCACAGGCCTCTCTGTCTCTGTACATGTTAGAGATAAGTGCCCACCAACCCACGAATCCTCCCTCTGGAGTGTGCAGCCTCTGCTCCACTGAACACTCCCTGGACTTGTGGATTACCTTTTGGTGGTCTGTCTGAACTTGCAGACCTAAAAGAACATAATTTTTAGTGTATATGCATAACTCTGCATATTTTCCAAACATACATCTCACAATGATTATTTGATGACCAGTGTGACACGGGCTTTCATTAGAGACCTTACATGACATTCTTTTGGTGAGCCCAGAGGAATCCTTGTACCCACTGCCAGTTGGTATCAAGAGGTCCTTGAATCACAGTTAGGGAACAGAGTAATTCTTAGTGTGTTGCAAAGCATGTTTGTGTATGTTCATGTTCAGTGCTTTGATTCTCAATTTCCTTGTAATGATCACTGACTTCATTGATGATTATGTTGCCCTATACTTCAGAGAAGACAATGCTGGCAGAAAGGATCCCAGTGCCTTCCAGCCCTGTTCCCATAGCAACCATCGACCTCATACATCAACAGTCAGAAGATATCATGCCTCGAACTGAGCCCAGACTTCCTCCCAAGAAAACGAAGCACCAAGAAGAACAGGAAGATGTGAACAAGCCTGCATGGGGGATCAGTTCTTCTCCCTGGGTTACTCTGGCTTACGCTGTCTATCAAATAAAGGAGATGGTACAGCTGTCTAAAAGCAATCTGATGCCTGAAAACCAGCCTTTGCAGGTAACCCGCTCTTAATACACAATGTTCATATCACCATTAATGTTAACCTAAAAATATCCTGCCGAAGGTTTTAAGACCAAATATAATCTACAGCACCATAACATTATTAATATCTGGCAAGCATTCTCCATCAATATATCAGAAACTTGGAGTTGTGTAAAGCAATAGTTGAACAATAGTAACAAATACAGTTGCTGCATGTGTATGATACAGGGGGAGTGTTCAGTAATTCATTTGAGCAGATCTTTCTGCTACTTATAGTCTAATTTCCACTTTCTCCTCTTACCCTTTGTCATGACAAGGTGGGATATACTGGGATTGCCTCTTAAATTGACAGTGTTTTCATATTAGTTTGAACACATTTGTGTACTTGCAGAACTTTTGTGGCTTCAGGGTGAGCATTAACAAAGTTGCATAATTATTAAGGTGTAACATGCCTGTCTATCTTTTTTTTTTTTTTTTTTTTTTTCCCGTTTTAATTAAATGTTTCCTTTTAGAGATTAGCCTGGAGGCATGGGGGGAGTGAGAATTGCCAAACATCCAAACTATGGTGGAAATGGGCACCCCAGCGAATTAATAATGGAATATGAAGCCCTTCACCCACTGGAGCTTGGCCTGGGCTTGTGGTGACTGAAAGTGACTACGACTTGAGAGCTGTTCTGTGGCCTGTGTGAAATGAGTTGTTGTTTTCCAGTGTTCACATTACAGAATCCCCCAGCACCCTTATTAGGAATCTTGGCAGAGGGGCCAAGGATTGGACGGACTCAGAGACTGGACTATCATCCGATCTTTTGGGGTGCTCCCTCCAGAACGGAGTTGGAGCACAGTGGTTGTTGGTGAGGCAATGTAGGGAAACTTGTGCTGCTGCTGTCAATGCTGGTTTTTAAAACAGTGTGGGTAATAAACTTCCTGTCTGCCTGGGGAAGGAGTGGTGCAGTTTCCCCCTTGCATATTTGCCATCCTATATGCACCCAAATGTCATTTCCACCAGTCCTACCTTTGGAAGGTGATGATTTTGGACATGACTTTGCAGATGTGGCAAAGCAACATTTGAATAAATCCCAACTTCACCAGCTGTCTCCCTTCTCCCCCATTGGCCTACATTCTTGTAAACATCCCTACGCATATATTCCCTTCTCAGTATGCATGCTGAGCTTGCATTAGCTTTGATGAGACTAACTTGCATGCCTCAGGGAGAGTGAGCATCCATATTGAAATGACTCTAGAATGTCTGTTTATACAAGAAGAATTTCAGACACACACATCTTGGAAAAATCAAATGTCTCCTTTTGAATGACAATGAAATCCTCATTGACACAATGCTGTAGTGTTACTCTCTACACATGCCACTTGCCCAAGCAATTTTCCATCAGTCTTCTCTTAAGCAATTATTAATATAAGCCCAGCCCTGTTGGTGGCATCAATTGGAGAATGGCAGTCACACAGAATCTGCCATACTTCCCAGGGCAAGAAAACTGGTTTATTGTTTGTGGTAAGCTCTAGGAGAGAGAATCAACAAATGTTCATAATGTTGGAGATACTCTCAGTAAATGACTTGAGCAATTAGGAAGGACTCTCAAGTCTTTTATTGCCTCCTATAACTCTCTGCCATCTTCAGGAACATGGTCTCTTAATAACCTCTTTCCCCCTCTCATAACTTCATGCAGCTACTCATGGAGCCTTTTTATTAATGCTATTAAATGTTGGGCATCGCATTATCTACTCCACACGTGACTGATAGAACTGAGGACCATTCCTTAGATAGGATTGTTAGCATTTATGGGAACAACGAATCTTTGTTGGGAGAAAATTGTTTTATTAAGGCCCCAATCCTGCAGTTGGATCTGCACTGGTATATCTTTGCACCCATGCAATGCCCCACTGTCTCTCATTAAGGCCTGTGTTTTTAGGGTCAGACATCCAAAAACGTATTTCTTGCTCAACCAAATCCAAATTTTAAAATTAGGTTAAATATGACTCTTAATGTTTCCTCTCTCCCCTGGCTGGTTGCACTCGTATCAGGGCAGTCTGCTGTTCTGCAACTGGCCAGTTTCAATGATCTCGGTCTTCCGGAGTGTGAATAAAAGATGGCCAATGAGCATTCAACCCTATCACGACAAGAAGACACTTAAGCACCTGCAAAGCATAGCTTCTTTTCCCACTGTATTGTATGTAAAATTTTGGTATTTAAAAACTAGTGTAGACCCAGAATGAAGCAGTATTCCACACACATGATGCATCTCAGCTCCATGAAGCTAAAGATATATTTAATCATTTCAGCTCCTTGGAGAAATTGCCTGCTTTCAAAAGAACACACCCACATTTTAATTCTAAAAATTAAAAAACAAACTTCCTATGCATTGCTGTTGCTTTATTTCACCTTTTTCTTTTAGCCTGAATTTAACAAAACACTAAACCCAGAAAAGGCTGCCTAGCTATCTTGTTAAACATTTTAAATGGCATTCCTAAATGAATTCACATGAAAGTTGGTCATTTGAAGGAGAAACTTGAGCATAGAAAAGGGGATTAATGACAGAAAAACTTTGGTTCCTCCTCATTTCACATTACTGCTTGCTTATAGTAATCCTTCAAGGAAAGAGCATGCTCACCACTCTAATTACTTGATACAAAACAAATCTTCCAAGATAAATCATGAGGTTAGAAGATGTTGTAGTACTAATATTGTACAAGACTTTTTTTGTCTTTGGCCCTCAGGGAATGCAGCTAGCATTTGTCTTTAAAATAAGATCACATAATCTGGGAACGCTTTTAAAAATGTGCACTGAGCCTTTTAGAAAATTGTTCTTAACTATTTTCTTCTTGACTGAACCAGAGAATTGCCTGCTTGAATCACTGACCTAACCGTTATTACTAAGAAAAGGCCTATTGCTAAGTAAATTGGATGAAATTTATGTGCTTTTACTGCAAAAGTGCTGTCACTCAGTGGCTCTGAGAAATACCTTACTTAGAAAAAATGTTAAGGAAATATAGGTGGATTTGCAGACGGGAGCATGAAGTATGTTTTTAGCAAACAATGCACTCATAATGATTATTGTCTGTATACAGTAGAAGACTATTCATAGTTTTTGTCTTAAAACATAGCGAGTTTGTTTTTTGCATGCTTCTTGTGGAAGTGCAGTTAGGAAAAAAAATGGAAGGTAAGTTTTCTGCTTGTTGTTACATTCATATGTAGATAACATTACTATCTTATTGCTTTCCTGCTTTATGTTCACTTGCTGTGTTGCATGCATTCAGTGTAAGAACAGTTTCCGAATGTGTCTGAATGCATTTTCCCATAGGGTAGTGTAATGAGAGTATGCACTTACATTTGCATGTGTTCTCTCTCTTTAGAAAGCCAGTGAGAATCAGAGTGCTCCAGCAGCCAGTCCAACAGAACAGCCCCCAAATCTGAGAGAAAATGATGAATCCAGAGATTGTTCAATACCTGCAGCGACACTGAACTCCCAAACTGACCCAGAGCCCCTTAGTGTGGGATCAGCTTCCCTCTGTCAGTAACGCTCCATCTGCTGCTGCAGGGCACTAAGATGACTTCGTCTTATCAAATCCACTGCATGAAAGCGTGCTGCTCTGCTGGGAAATGGTGGAACAAGAGCTCAAAAGAGCCCTTCACCTTATGTGACTAGGAACTACAGGCGCTCAGCACGTCTTGAAATCAGACACATCACATGATGCAGCACAAGCTTTTAAATATTTAAGACCATTTATATGACAATATACAATAGCAACATTGCAGGGGAAGCTAAAGGTCTAGAAGGCTTGGTAGAGGAAATGGGACTGAATCTCACTGCCTTAGAAATTCTCAGTTGCTTTGCTAAAGTTTGGTCAAATGTTATGAGATTCTTTGCAATCTGTAGAGAAAGGGGAGCTTATACTGACAGTTGTGTAATGTGGGAAAAAAAAAACACTAAGTCACTTGATATAATTTCCCCTATTTGATCAATTAGTTTAAATTTAATTTTTCCCCACAGAGAAACTAAACTGGAGAAGAAAACACTATGGTCTTTCTTTTTAGGAGAAAAATTGCATTTCCCTGGAAAAGTTAAATAAACTAAGAGACACTAGACAAAGTAAATACATAAATAAAGGTGCAGCCTAGTCTTTTGCAAAGACTTCTCAAAAACCTTGAATAGCTTCAGCAAGAATGTTTTTATAATGTGGTGATGGATAAAGTGACACCAAGTGGAATCTTTGAATAGTAAAGCTGCCATTAACGCTCTTCCGAGAGGTAGGTTTACTTTGTCAAGGCATAAACTTTTGAAAAGGGCATTTTAGAAAAAACCAAATGGAGGTGAGGTTAAATCAACTCAGTATGCTTACAGCCCTTCACTAAACGGGGTGTTTGCTAAATGTATGTGTGTATAATTTTAGGTTTGATGATATGCCCAAGACCACAGACCTTGGTCAAGATTGGGCAGTTTGAGATTGATTGAGTGTGTCCACTGGAAATATCTTTTTATTTTATTTTTTATTTCATCATATTAAATATTGTTGAACTAAGTGTTCCTACTGTGGTTATGTATAGAAGATAATAAGAGCTTCAAGTGCCTGGGGAGGGAATTGCCTGTAAATCATAATGATTGGGGGTAGGGAGGGGGAGATGCTGTTAACAGGAGTTTCAATGAGCAAAACCCTCCGAAATAAAGAAACATGATTAAATTGACCGTATGTTTAGAGACTTGTTTTACACAGTGTCAGACACTGGAAGATTTTGAGTTATGTCTAGTCATGCTTTTCAATGTTAACTGTAGCCAGCCCACTGGCTGGTTCATAACACAGATTGCTGCTGAGAGGAGAACTTGGGTTCAAGGTTGAAATCAATGGGCTGGCATGGGGTGTAAGTCAGGACAGTGTTTGTCCCAGTGTCTCACATCCGTGAACTGATCCTGAGGGGCTGAGCCCATGTAGCTTCCATTGAAGTGACTAGGAACTGCAGGTACTCAGCCTGTCTTGGAATCAGACACGTGCTCAGCAGGCTTCCTTGCAGAAGGTGCATGCTGCCTCACTTGACTTCAGTGCACAGCCGGTGGCATGATACAGCTGGGTGTGAGGGAGGAAGAGAAGAATGATGGTTTAGAATGAAGCGGTGAGTGGAAATTCCAGACCCTTTGATCCCCAGTTGGATGAACTAAGGCCTCCCCTGCTATCCTCGCACATGCCTTAGCAAGGCCTATGGGGCTGAGGTCAAGCGCACACATTGGTGCCTGGGAGCAGCACCACAAAGAGAGTACAATTAAATGTTAATAACTAGCCACTAGTTATGTTTTGCACTTGAACTTAAATGTACTGTACTGTAAATTCTCATGACTCGTTGAAGTGTCCTTTAAAATCAGAAATGTATTTATTGTATGTTTGTATAACATTTTGGGAATGGAGAACTGAATGGGTGACAGGCTAAAGGTGTTAAATCTTCTCAGCTAAGCGAAAACATTTATACAGAGTTAATGCAATATGGTGTTACCTCAACTTCTACTGAACAGCACCTACATTGTGAGGTGGATATCTTACATATTGTGTTTACACTTCCAAATTGTTGTTTTGAAATACCTGCTCTTTTGGAACTGTACATTCATTCCCTGTTGCAAAGTGAACATGTACACATGGGTTTTGATATTTGTGAAAATTGTAAAAGTGCAGTAAGAAAAATATAAAATATCTATAATGTGTTTAAAAGAACCTGTCTGAATATTTTTATTAAATTTCCCATTTTAGGTATTCACATATTGGCCACATACCTGATGATAATCTGAGTTTAAAAAAAATCAATCCTAAACAGCTTTGGCAAGGTTCTCCCAGGAAAGATTTTGCGTTGCCTTAATGTATACGAGGTGAAAGGCAAATCAGTATCTCAAATCAAAATCTGTTTGTGGGGGGGAGCAGAATGTAGGAGCAAATCACCCAAGTCTCATGGTAATGGAAAGCTAGTAGTGGGATGATCTATAAGGGGTCAGTGCATCCCAAACAGCCCGGCATAGATGGATGAGTGTGGTTTGAGTTATGCAAGTTCTTATTGCAGGCCAAGAGATAAAGTAGAAAGTGGTCTCAGCTGCCACTTGTAACCACATTTTCATACCTTTCTGAATATTTGTATCTTAGCCCCAATAAACCCATTTAAGCAGCCATCTTCAACGTCTGATTCTAGTCCTCTTAGCTGCAAATTCCTAACTAAATGAATATATTTGCACCAGTGTGTCCAGTAGCAGTGTTTGTTGGCACAGTGAAGTTTATCTTGACAGAACAAATTTAATTTGCGTTTTTCTTCTGACTGCTTAATTTGTGGGGCATGTGGGAGCAGCAGAAGGGGGAGACCTTGGGAATCTATAGATCTTCCATACTCATTAAGGGGAAATCTACAAACCCCAACCAGAAGCTGGGAGTGGATGACGGGATGGATCACTTGATGATTGCATGTTCTGTATATTCCCTCTGAAGCACATGGCATTGGCTGCTGTCAGAAGTCAGGATACTGGGCTAGATGGACCATTGGTCTGACCCAGTAAGGCCATTCTTATGTTCCTCCTCTTCAACCGTACCTATCTGACCATCGCCACACTGTGGTTCTGCTGAGGTTTGGCTCTTCTGTAGGCATGGAGAAGACTGGGAAGATTTCACACTATGCAAACACTTCTCTGGGGGTTAGGGGGAAATAGAGAAACACCTCTTTGAAGCAGCAGGGGAACTGCACCCTTTAGATGTGTTGAGGTACAAGACCAAAGGACCTCAACCTCCCCCAAAAAGACAGGTGCACCCCCCTGTCTGACTGCTCTTTGTGACGTGTACTGTTTTCATAAAGTGGTTAAAATGAACCAAGCAAACGTTGCTAGCTGAAAAATATTTTTATTTAAAAGCTTGACACAGCATAGTATGTCGAGTGCACTGTACATGAAATTCATATATTTCCAAAACCTGAAATTGTTGAAAAAAATAAATGAAGCAGAGGATAAAATAGTATACAAGCCTTCGTTAAGGGAGGAAGGATGCTCTAATGGTAAAGACACAGGCCTGGGGCTTAGGAGATCTGGGTTCTGCTCTCACAAAGACTTAGTGTGTGACCTTGGGATGTCACTTTCAACTCTCGCAGTGCTCCTCTAAAATGGGGATAGTACCAACCTATCTCACTGGCACTCCTGTGAGATAGGAGTGCCAGAGGATAAATTCCAGTGTTTTGTAAAGTGCTCAGAAACCAAGTGGGCGATTGGGGGGGGGTTGTTTATAAGTACATAGATAAACATTCATAAATCCTCAAAGTTCATGATCGTAGCGATATTTGGAGGCTTTAAAGGTTTGTTTTAATGTTCTTTGTGAGCTAGTCATTAAAACATTTGTGTGTATCTCAGGCTGCTGTTGCTCTTCTCCCCTGGGGGTGCGGGGCGAGGTGTTTGAAGCAGCCACCCTACTTGATCATCTACTGAAAAATATTGAGAAAACAGGTAAAGTGCAGGAAAAATTCAACTGTATTGTATTGTTTTTTTCCCCCGCAGTGAACATATTAATGTTAATAGTGAGCTATGTGAGTATATGCTTATGGAGGTGCAGGCAGTCCCTGTACATCACCTTGTGGCTCAGTTTGGT
Organism: Trachemys scripta elegans; assembly: GCF_013100865.1. Classification (NCBI taxonomy): domain Eukaryota; kingdom Metazoa; phylum Chordata; order Testudines; family Emydidae; genus Trachemys; species Trachemys scripta. Next base: position 49,695,848 of record NC_048308.1, read on the forward strand.
ACTGCAGCAGTGCCTTCATTTCCCTTGATGGGGGGGGGGGGGGGGGCATAGGTTTGCTTTAACACCCGGAGGGGAGCTAACACACACTAACAACATAAAGTTCTCTTTTATCAAGGCTTCAGGACAGGAGTAATTCAATTAAAACCCGCCCATAAGGTCCTCACCTCAGAACCTGTTTCAACTTCAAAATTTAAATCCATAAACAAAGCCTCTAGTTAAGCTCCAGGACACCGACTAGCCTGAGAGAAAACAACCAACACCTGTTATCACATGCACAGTTTCTACTTCCCTCTCTCTTGTTTCTTTTCTGTTTATCTAGCCCAGCCCTAGGGTGGAGCAGGGTCTTCTTGATTACACCCCAGGCTGTCCTAGCTGTAGGTTCCAGCCTGTCCCTTAAAGGGGTAGTACATTTCTTCACAAGGATAATATATTCATGTGTGGGGGCATCACCACCAATCTATTAGCTGCTTTGTTTCATAAAGCTCAAGGGGGTTGCCTGGATTTAAATTGGGACAAGATATGTCCCTTAAAAAAAAAAAATCATGATTGTGAACCTTCAGCCACCTGAGCACTGTGGCTGAAAATCCTTTACTTGCTTCAGTATGGTGCAGAGAGCCTGAAATGTGTCCTACTACATTGCCTTTCCTTGACGAGCCAGATATTTATAACAATACATTTCAAGTACTTAGCTTCAACTATGCAGGTGTAACATAAACCTCCTCCAGCCATGTAAGGCCATTGTGCTCGAGGAGAGATCCACCCGTCTGCAACGCAGCCAAAGAACTTGGACTTTATCCACCTCTCCTGTGGTTCTGACCACTGTTTGGTGAATGTATCTACTACTGTGATGGGTTTATCTTGCTAGTAGTAGAAAGCACCAAAGCAAGCCCAATATGATGCCGGGACTGGGATGGAGAGATGTGGCCGTGAATCTAGCCGAGTCCTCCCCCCGTATTTTATTGGTGACAATTACAGACTTGTTCGGTAGAGCCCTCTTGCTGCTAACATAATCATGGTCCCGGTTTGGTTTATAAATTTTAATAAGTAGGGCTTATCTTCTCTCACACACCCGCTGTATGGCTATAGAATGAGCTTGGCTTCCTGAATGAGCGAGATGGTCTAATGGTGTTTAATTAGGTGTTAGGCTTCTCTTTACTGAAAAACAGAAAAAATCTCATTTTAAAATTTTAATTTAAACTCTAGAGCCTCCTGGAGTCTCCCAATAATTCTCTCTGGGAAGTGCTAATACAAAGGCAAGCTCTGATGACTTTTCAGTGTAAGGAGGCACCCATGTATATGGTAAGCGGTTCCTTTTTAGCACTGTTTTATGGGTCCCATCTCGTGTCTTCCCACCCCCCACCATGGGGAGACTAGCAACTGCGACATCTCCAAGCATGTTCACCAGCAAAGGGAAACTTTCTTTTTGAGTGTGCCCACAGAGTCAGCCTGGCTTCAAACCCAGCGCAGCCTGTTCTGCGGAGCGACACCTTTTAGAAAGAGGTGAATGTTGGAATGGGACAGTTCCTGGTGAGTTTGGAGTGGCAGTTGGGGGGAGAAATGATGGCCCCCGTTCTCCTACAAAGAGATACTTAGTGGGGTTAATGGGAAGCAGTGTGTGTATGAAAAGTGAGGGGTAGGGAACACAGTCTGAAGGACAACAGAGAGGGAGATCCCATTTGTACAAGGGTAAGGGGAGGATAGATACTCTCAGAAGGAATCTCCTATTCTCAAATGGATGTTGGCAGTTGACCGTAATTATTTTCTTGCCAGTGTAAGATCCTCACCTCCTGAGGTAAACCCTGGAGAAGGCCACGCGGTCAGGAGATCTCCAGGAGGATCTATCCAGCACTTCCTCCCTGCTTGTGGTCCTGGGGGCAAGGTTTCTTCCCAATCTTGAAATGAGCTGCAGGACCCACTGCCAAAGGTGGTGGATTCCCAGGACACCAGGGCCACTTATGGGTGCTCTGTACCGCATAGCTTCAGCTTCTCCCTGGCCATCCTTACCCCAGGTACCCGCACCGACGGAGACTCCTTGGAGCAGCTAATACAGTCCCAGGCTACATGGCTTTTACTGAGCACACTTGTGGGGCTGGAATGGTGGGGTTTTGGTTTGGGGTTTTGTTAGTTGTGGGGGAAGATTGAGGCTGAAAGGAAGAATAAGAATACACTGGGGAAAACACATTTCCCTCTGCAGTTCCCAGAGGAGGAGATGGAGAACTGGATCAGGTGGAGGGCCCTTGGCACAGGGGGCCACAATGAAGAGGGCAGAGACGGGTGGGAGAGGAAACAAAGATGGTGGGGGCTAGGTGTGTGGCTTGGCTAGTGTAGGAAGGCTAAGGGAAGAGCAATGAAACAGAGGAGCACAGTTGTGCAGGGCTCTCGAGAGGGAGAGGAACTTAAAACTCATGGAAGGTGAGATGGAGGGATCAGAGCGGTAAGCAAGACACCTTAGGAAAGGAGTTCAAAGGAATTTATTAGCAGATAGAGCACTTAGTAAAAGTGCATTATAAATGACTTCCTCTTCATCTGGCACTCTCAGCACTGAGGGCATGAAGAGAGAACAGACCTCTATAGAGGCAGTCTCTTCAAGGGAGTTGAGGTACAGTGGTGGGACAAGTTTGCACTGCTGCTGCCTGGTACCTGCCCTGTAAATAAACAGGTGAGGTAACAAAATACCAACTACATGAACGTAACATTCACTTAAGAAACCAAGCAACTTACTACTGTTTTGAACAGTGAAGCCCGAATAAATCCTTCAAAGAATCTTGGTTGCCCTCTACAGCCAAGTCAGAAGTAGGGCTCTCTGAAACAGCACGCATTTAGCCTAGGTAGCCTTCCTTTCCAACTTGATTTCATTTTCTTTCCTTCCAGGGGATTTTCCAAATGGTTCAGAATAATCCAATACCGTTGGAGTATGAAACATTTTCACTTTCGTTTTGTTCCTGCATTTCATCATCATCTTCATAATCATCCTCCGGAATGGAATTAGCTAGTCGGTTCTGCTCTGGCTCTGACTCTATGCTAAAGAGCTGCTGTTCCAAGAAGGAGCCTCCAATGCCATATAGCTCATCATATGCGTTCACTTCTGCAGGTGACACGTGGGGAGATCCCAAAATAAAGTTTGCAAATCTGCCAGATTTAAAAAGGGGAAAGGATCAGGCAGGAAGAAAACCAAATACACAGAATGCTGCCAATTAAAGCTGACTTGGAGCAGAGACCTGCATGTTTTGGGTATGTGTATAGACAGCATTCAGAGCAGGAATCATGCCCCCATGGCATGCTGGAGTTTAAGCCTGAGCTAAGGATTCACACACACGAGAGGGTAAATTGTAAAGGGCAGCATCCAGTACTGAACTCTGTCACCTCAGTTAGCTGTTTTCCTTCGTCATCCTCCTTTCAAATGTTTTCAGTCTTTGCTTCATGCTTTAATTAAGTAATTTTGGTTCCTTAGAGAGCGAGTAGGGCACAGTGACTGAGCCAGGCACATCTGACTTGTGTTTCCAGCTCTTACTGCTCACGGTGTAGACCTATGTAGGTCAATTGCCTTCTCTCAGTTTGTTTCTCAATTAGCAAAGTGAGGCTAATAATACTTTTTTCCCAAGAATGTTATGAGGATTCATTAATGTCTGTGCAGAACTTGAGAGAGAACCCCTGTAACTTACATAGCCCTTTATTTGAATTCAAGAAGTGCTGATTCTCTATTCCTGACAGAAACAAGTGCAAGAGCTCAACACCCAGGAATTCCTGCACTACAGCCTCGCATACAGCCAGGCCCTGTAGACTCTGCAGCAACTGGGCCTAAACCCTGCAGCAGGATCCCTGCTCTCTATGGCGCTCTGGTGTGACAGGCTGGAATTTCTGCAGCAGCTCCAGGTAAACTCCAAAATGGAGGATTCACTGAATAAAACACGAAAACAAATAGTACAGTAATATTCTGTGTACTACTTGAGAGCTTATATTCCATTTATTTGACACTGGCCCATGCATTTTGACATGCTGCCAATATTACTTTGATAAAAGACCGCTGCACTGCAGAAGTCAGAGGGGATGCTGGAGTTTTTTGGAAAGTGGGGGACTTTTGGTGAGGGGTTGTAAGAAAAGCACATTAGCGAAACAGCTCTGTTACAGTGATGACAAGTTAAATAGTTAATGTTAATATTCATATCATTGTCATTATATTTCTGAGCTAAAACTTCAATGAGTTGAAGAGGGCTGTTCACTCTTCTTACAAATGTACTTCAGACTCAGGCAGACATCATTGCTTTGGTTTCATTTGTAGGTTTTCTTTGTTACCACAAGAGGAAGAAATATAATTATTCTTTAATGAAAGCTTAGCGACACAGTCAACTTACGAATCAGACTTCTGCCAGACTCTTTTTTTTACATACTACTGTTACAAATAATTCCTGAGAATAACTAAAAGTGACTGGGAAAATATCTCCTTGCTTTGTTTACTTTGTGCATTTGGCAGCATGTTGCACATAACCAGTTAGTTTTCCCTCTGCTTGGTATGGGTTTTTCCATGGTAATAAGCGAGACAGACATTTTTGAAAACTACAAAAACCTGACTACAGAAAGTGTCATGGGAAGCCAAGTGCAGGTGCAGTTCCCATTCCCGAAACTCCTTTGAACTCAGTTTTGATAACACATTAAATTCCAAGCTGATGGTGCTTTAAATTCTGAAGCACAATTCAGGGGCATGGGTGAGTTCTGTGGCTGCATAATACCTAGAGCCCTGCTGCTAATATTTTACAGTTCTAATTTTGGTTTTCGGATAAGCATGTTGGAATTCTGGGTCTTATGACCCTAACTCCTCTGGCTGCCAGCCCCCATTTTATATGGCCTCTCCTTTATAGCCCACCATCTAGGGTGACCAAACAGCAAATGTGAAAAATCGGGACAGGGGGTGGGGGGTAATAGGAGCCTATATAAGAAAAAGACCCAAAAATCGGGACTGTCCCTATAAAATTGGGACATCTGGTTACCCTACCACCATCATTCTTCTAATTTGCTAGCGGTGTCTCTGTTGAACTGTTCCAGACACAGTCTCTCCATCCACTCAGATTCCCAGGGGCAGAGCATGCTATTTCCACAGCACTCCTAGTCCTATTTCAGGGCATGTCTACAATAAATACTATATTAGATCCTCACTCCCACTCTGCCCCCTTTATAGCCACTGCAGTAATTACTGTGGTGGTTCATGTCCACACAACCCTCCTTCAGTTTGTGGAGTGCTTCCACTGACCTAAGAGGGGTGGTGTGGGGAGCTGAAAGCCTGGTCTCTCAGCTCCACTTGCTGCTCCCCTCCAGGAGCCCAGCTGCCCCACAGGCTCCTGGCTCCCTGCCAGCTCTCTTCTCCCCTCCCCGCTCTCTGCTCCCTGCTCACTGCCCCCCAGCGCCCGCCTCCAACCTGGCAGCCTCATGGGCTTCCAGCACGGAGGTGGAAGCCTCAGATCAGCCAGGCTCCCAGCCAGGAGCCCAGGGGCAGCTCAGCTCCAAGCAGAGAGCCTGGAGAATGACTGCCAACAGCCAATGCAAGTAACACAGTGTCTACATGGACACTGTGTCGCCCTAACTACACTGACATAAGCTCTCCTATGCCTCTCATGGAGGTGGAGTTGTTATGTTGGTGTAATAGGGCTCTTACATCTGTGGGCGCAAGGCTATAAGGTGGATAGAAAGCTGGCTAGATCATCAGGCTCAACGGATAGTGATCAATGGCTCCATGTCTAGTTGGCAGCCGGTATCAAGTGGAGTGCCCTAATGGTTGTTGGTCCTGGGGCCGGTTTTGTTCAGTATCTTAATGATCTGGAGGATGGCGTGAATTGCACCCTCAGCAAGTTTGCAGATGACACTAAACTGGGAGGAGTGGTAGATACGCTGCAGGGTGGGGATAGGATACAGAGGGACCTAGACAAATTAGAGGATTGGGCCAAAAGAAATCTGATGAGGTTCAACAAGGACAAGTGCAGAGTCCTGCACTTAGGATGGAAGAATCCCATGCACTGTTACAGACTAGGGACCGAATGGCTAGGAAGCAGTTCTGCAGAAAAGGACCTAGTGGTTACAGTGGAAGAGAAGCTGGATATGAGTCAGCAGTGTGCCTTTGTTGCCAAGAAGACTAATGGCATTTTGGGCTGTATAAGTAGGAGCATTGCCAGCAGATCGAGGGACATGATCATTCCCCTCTATTTGGCATTGGTGAGGCCTCATCTGGAGTACCGTGTCCAGTTTTGGGCCCCACATTACAAGAAGGATATGGAAAAATTGGAAACAGTCCAGTAGAGGGCAACAAAAATGATTAGGGGGCTGGAGCACATGATTTATGAGGAGTGGCTGAGGGACCTGGGATTATTTAGTCTGCAGAAGAGAAGAATGAGGGGGGATTTGATAGCTGCTTTCAACTACCTGAAAGGGGGCTCCAAAGGGGATGTTCTCAGTGGTACCAGATGACAGAACAAGGAGTAATGGTCTCAAGTTGCAGTGGGGGAGGTTTAGGTTGGATATTAGGAAAGAACTTTTTCACTAGGAGGGTGGTGAAGCACTGGAATGGGTTACCTAGGGAGGTGGTGGAATCTCCTTCCTGAGAGGTTTTTAAGATCAGGCTTGACAAAGTCCTGTCTGGGATGATTTAGTTGGGGATTAGGTCCCGCTTTGATCAGGGGATTGGACTAGATGACCTCCTGAGGTCCCTTCCAACCCTGATATTCTATGATTCTATGTAGTGTGTACACTGACATAGTTAGGTCAACATAAGCTGCCTTATGTCGACCTGTGTCATGTAGACCAGTGCTCAGCCTATGGAAAAAGATACACTGGCTGTCACTCCAACTGGTTTATGTTTGGTAATGCAGAAACTTATGATTATAAGGCCAGATCCTGCCAGCATTTGGGGTGAGATCCTCACTCCCACCCTGCCCCCTTTACACCATGTACAAGACTGGGAAGCAGTGTAGAAGGATCCTAAGAGCTCCATACCCAGCCAGGGGATGATTCCCACCAAAGCAGGCACTGTGGGGACAGCCATCCAGCTGCTTTCTGAGGACCCCTTTGCAAGCCCCAATGTAGGAGGCATACCAGGAGCAGGAATGGGAGGATCCTATTAGGGACAGGGCTACAGGCATCACTGCAGAGATTCTAGGCTGCCATAACTTAGAGAGGCTCCCAGGTCTGTCTAAATTAGCTGAGAGGACCCAGCAGCCCAGAACCAGAAGGGCACAGAGGTCCCTTCAAGCCACCTTAGCCCCTTAAGCTGCAAGATCTGTGCCCTGGGACACCAACAGGACTATTCACGTGAACAAAGTTACATGTTTGATTGAGTGTTGGCAGGATCAGGCCTATAAATTATGCAGCTTTAAGGAGTATTTGGCTCTTCTGTGTAACAGTGCCTATAAAATACATTCAGTTTTAAGAGATGAGTCTTGCTTACTTTTTAGGGGACTGGAGTTTGGACACGGCTAACCAGGATGAGAAATCTGGACTCCTGCAGAATGAGCGTAGCTCGTCCAAGGCTTTCACAGTTTCTGTTTCCCCCTGCTCCCTGTATTCTTCTTCAGTAAGAAGCCGAAACACCAGTTTTTTTGATTTAAAAAAATTCTTGATTTTTCTAAAACAAAATGAAACACAATTCATATTTCCAAATTTATCGCACATGTTACAAATACATTGCTCCCCACATCACTATGACCTTTTCTTTCTTTCTGGCATCTACTATTAAGGGAACAGCATAATATCATCTTGCCTTTGCATGAGGGAGAGACAAATAGCTACTTTAAAAGTCCAACATAATGAGCCTGATTTTCATTCCCAAGGTCCATGTATATTTGCCTGCCTCGTTTGGGTCGGATCCAAAGTCACTGAAGTCAATGCAAAGTCCCACTGACTTTCAAAAGGTCCTTTATATACACAGAGAACCCTGATGGAAACTAATAAATGGATGCTTATCTAGCCATTTGCAGGTGCAACAGGGATTTGCACATGCAAAATAGGCACACAGGGACGATGGGGCTGAAAATCAGGCCCAGTGTGCGCTTGGAACTTTGCAGATGAACAGTGCTCTTAAAATCTTTAGCAAATTGTTCATATTGTTTACTTGTGCCTTAAAATTACACAGCTGAGTAGTTTGAGACAAAAATATTTATAATCTGATGTAGCTGTTATGATGCTGCGTAGTAATTTATAATGTATTTAGATATCACTTAGACAGTCTGCTGTGTTCTGTTCCCTTCTATTGACTGCTTTCCATTTTTGTTGTTGTGGTAACTTTGGAGTTAAGCCGAGCAAGGGCTGGATGCCCATAAACAGAGTTTAAGCTCTATATGAATGTACCTGTGCTAGCCAGCTGTGTTTGACTTACTCCCTCGAGACAATGGGAAATGGATTGAGGCTCTTGTTTGTCATTGTTCGTGTGGTAAGGGTCAAATCCTGATGCCACTGAAGGCCGTGACAAAACTCCCAGTGGGCTAATGGGACCAGGTTCTAGAGCTTACTAGGAGAGCAGATTATCAGCAGTATGTGCAGATGGCTACTAAACTGAATTATACAGCTTGCTTCCTCTGTGATCATTTTTATCAAACCGTCAAGGTTTGGGTTTGTTCTGTAGAATTAAGTAACAAACAAATAACTTTAAAATGTACTGTTTGTAAAACCCATCAAAAACTTCCTTTCTGAAAGAGATTTTTCGTATTATATTGTATGTGCTACCACTCTCTTGGTTCTGCAGGAGCAGTCAAAACAAAAACTGAAATCATGCCAGGGGTCAGCACAGAAACAAAGACACTTTGACATGTCGGAGTATATACTGACGGTAAGGTATATTCTGGCTACATTCAGCACTGGTTTAAACTGGTACTTCTCCCATTGACTTCAGAGGGAGCTGAGCACCACTTACATCAGATAAATGTTCTTACAGGAAGCTGTTTAAAGCAGGTTGTTCTTTTCAGCTGGGGTGGAAAAATCTGTGTTTGTCAAATGACAAGTTGTGCTAAAAAACCCCAAACCCACTACTTATCCAAGCTTCTAGGGGAAGGCAAAGAAATATTAAAATGGTTTTTAAAAACCAAGCGGTGGTAAAGCATAGAAAATATAAGTAATAATTAAGTTGCTGTGGTTTGTTGTAAAGCCAGCTTCAGTCTTTGACTTCCCGTAGGCTCCTTAGTTCAGTGTAACAGGTGGGACTGCCTTTAGAATCATCATTTGTGTGTTACTGTTGACATGATAAAACATATTTTAAATTCACAGGACAATAGCAAACAGAAGCTTGTTCCTATGTGGCTACACCGCATATACAGGAAAGCCAAAAACAGGATTGAAAAGTGTTCGAAACTACGGTCTCCATCCTGGAAGCAGCTCCAGATGGGTGGACCCCAGCTCCAGCACACAGCCCCACTTCTATAGAGTGGGCTCCAAGCAGGTCCAGGTTTCTGCCCCTATTGAGCTCAGTACAGTGTTGGGGCCTGGTAAGAGTAAATAAGGACGTCTGGGGTGAAAACCTGGGTCTATTGAAGTCACTAGCAAACTCCCATTGACTTCAATAGGGGTAGGAGTTCACCCCTGAACTCTACCCTTGACAGTGATGACCAATTAACCTACAGTTTTATCAGAGTATCCTAATGTCAATATCTCATGGCATCTTGTGGTAAGTGTTTTGGCCCATAGGAATCTGCAGGTAACTCTTTGTTAAAAATCAAAGTCCTGTCAGACCTATTAAACCATGATGTTGTCCCTGCAGTCTAGCCAATCAATCGAATGAAAAGCCATCAGTTACCAGATGCTGCAGAAAAGCTGTTCAATTTGTATTTATGAAGGTTATAGTCACAGTTCTCTATACAGCAAGATCCATGCTTAAAACTCCTGCATTGAGAATTATTAAATTCTTATGCATTGGGGTTTCGAGCCTTGTCTCTAATGTAAGTATTCATTAGGTAAGAATACGTACTAGGATTAGTAACTGACAGATAATTGTCATTTTATGTGGGTTTTATTATTAACCTTTTAATATTACCTTATAATACAGTGACTTATACATTCAGAAAATGGATACCAACCTGCCCACAAAGCAGACCATGCCAAGGGGATAGCACAGGCCTTTTGAACAGAGGATGATAGCTATTACTGCATATGCAACCTGTGGGATGGTGACCCCAAAATAAATCAAGACAAAGGCTATTAATTGTAATGTCCACGTCAAGAGGGTTATGCTTCGCTCATTGGTAAGTGGTCCATGCTTGTAACAAACCACAAAGCTGATAAATCCAACAGTCAGAAAATACCCTGTGAAAGCAGAAAAAAATGCCATATATAGAATGACACAAAGGATTAACTTTAATAATAGACTGACAGCTTAAAACTGCCACACAGCATATCTCACTGTTACTCCTCATGCTGTCTACTATGTACTTTGGGAACATGAGGGACCTGATATTTAAAATACATATGCAAAAAAATGCATACAGTGGCACACTGGACTTGAGTATGTAATTACAATGACTGCATATGTAAACTGTGTATCTGCATGTGCAGATGGCAAGTTAAAGGCATAACTGGCTATCTATGTGCCGAAATATCCTATATGTTTGTTTGTTCAGATTTAAATCATAACTTACAATGCTTATCCAAGGCGGTAGGCATTCTAAAACACCATTAGCAATACAATTACATGTCAGAATTTAATGGTTATTAAAATGATCAGTTTAATTCACCTGTATGTGCAATTGCAGGAATGGTGTGCAATTGCATTGTTGAAAGGTCCTAATTATACCTCAATACTTGTGTAAACATATGCATGGAGTAGGCTCCATACTAACAATAAGTCAGTATTTATTTTCAAATAAAATGTTGGAAATGAAGCTGATAGGCTTGCAAATACAGTATGTGTATCAAATTAATCTCACTCATGCTAAAAGCATGTGGGCAAGCCATGGTTCCCCTCCTAACTGGTGAAGAGTGAATGCTGAAAGGTCTGGAGCTTCAGTTTGGATAAGCATCCAAAGGAGTCCATGCTTATTCAACACTGTACTTTTTGGTTTCAGCCATGCTGGCAATTCTGCAAGAACAATTTTTCTCACTGTACCTTTCCCTGTGTGCTTCGGGGGTGCCACCAAAGCAAAGGTGAGTGAACATAACAAAAAATTGAAAAACGATATCGTATTCAACTGAGTCAAAAGCAGTTCGTGAATATTAACAGGCACAGAGCATAAGGGGCTGGCATAGTAGCCTAAGAGCAGTGCTCTGTACTGCGAGAGCAAAGGGGGAGAACCAAGTTACGAGCTTGTATCCCAATCTCTCTCCCCCTAGGCCAGCAGGGGGCATGAGAATTCCTTATTCCTATATTAGTAAATGCTTTAAGAATAAGTGCACCCTAGCTGCACCTCCAGGTGCCAGAGATGCTTGCTGTGCTCAGGGAAGATAGCACTGTTTCTACCATAGCCCCATCAGACAGTGGCAAACTCCAGGGAGGATGGCTTTAGCTGATAATAGAGGCTGCACAGTTGTTTTGACCAAGGAAGATGCTGAGGAAATGTGCTGAAGCAATAGGTTCCCCAGCCCCCTTGGCAACTCCCCCTTTCCAGGCAGCACAACCCCCACTCCAAGCTCCAGACAAGAGAGGAGATGGTAGCTGTCTTCTCCCACAACCACCTCCCTCTTTGCTTCCATGGTGGGTGTGAAATGGAAATGACTGGAAACATAAGATGGGCAAAACGTTCCCTCTTCTTCATGCCTCTACAAACCAACATCAAACTCCCTATTTAAGGATCTAATGAGAATAAATGCTCATTTGAATGGATTAGGAGCATTCAGAATCCTCCCACACCTCACATTCATGAGAGAAAAATATTAATCAGATGCAATTCTTACAAACTGTTTGTTCTGACCTCTTAACAAAAACCTGTCCGCTGTACATTTCTACTCATTCTCTTACCCAGTAAGTAGTTTCTATATTCAGACCACAGCCACTTCATTTCCCCTTTCAAACAGTAAATAAAGTAGAGAGAGGACATCCAGAAGCCACTCATTAAAATCCCAAAGGTGCTGTGCTGGGAGTAAAAGAAAATAGTTAGTAAACCAGCTAGCTTGTGGTTTATTATTTATATGATGGTAGCATCCAGAGGTCCCAATCAGGATTGGGCCACAGTGGGCTAGGGATTTCACAAACATACAGGTAAACGCACTATCTGTACTGTAGAGCTTATGAGCTGATTCACTTGTTAACCCTGCTATATCCTGCTCTGAAGTCTCAAGATAAGTGAGGTGAAGAGGAGCCACTGCATGGGATTTTTGTCCAAACTTCTTGAAGCTGTATATTACAATAATAATAATTAATACTTAACTCTGACATGTTTTATAGAGACCAAGGCATTGGGGGAGTGGGGGGAAGGGTGGCATAAGATTCAGCCCTGCCTTTGTGAGACAATTTTGCTACTGGATATGAAAAATAAAGTCAAAGTTACAACTGCCACAAAAATTATGGTTTCATTTTGACTGATTTGTTGACTTACAACATAAGCAAACTGACCTCAAAGACTAAAATCACACCCCTGTAATTATGGTTTCAGAATAAATGCTCGTCATTGTACATCAGCAAATGTAACTGTTTATTTCAGACTTTGGAGGGCAGTCTATCTAGGGCCTAATTCTGATCTTAGGTACACTGGTTTTACACTGAAGTAAACCCCCATCAAAGTCAATGGAGTTATTCTGTCATAAAACCAATGAGAGATCAGAATCTGGCTCTAGACTTGCTATTTGCTATTTTGTTTTCCACATGGTACACCTACCTTTGGAATAAATCTTTTAAGTGTCAACAGGATAAAGACTAGCGTAGCAAGAACACCCAATGCCACTCCAGCACAGTAATAGAACATAGCACTCCTGTTAGGGAACAGCAAGGTGGGGGACACTGTAAAAATCTTTTATTGAGTTGCAACTGGTTTGGAAGTAGAAAGTGTAACGCTGTACTTAATCACAGAGATTTTCAGCTCTGGCTTCATCTGCTTTGCACTGCGGAGGCAGAACGAGGCAACCAGAAAACTCCCATAAAGAGGCAGCTGAGAATTCCCTGACAGAGAGGAATCTTTGAGTGTCACAGATGGCTGTAGGTTGCCTGCTCGTCCCCAACCCCTGTGTTAGGGTGGCAAGAGGTTTGTGGGAGGGTGGGGGGCAGTGCATGGCATTCTAGCTGGTCCCTGAATGGTGCCCAAATGACCTTGTGGGATGGGGGCAGCTGGCAAAACTTAGAGCTGCTCTTAAGTTACACAAGGGTCACATTAGGTCCCAGCCAGCTCCTCTGCTGGACTGAGTGTGAACTCAAGGGAGCTGAGGATCTAGTACTCTTTAAAAAACAAACAGCATTAGATTACTAGAGTTGTGAGAATTAAAAATAATCTCATTGCCTTTTCCCTATTTCAGCTTTTATTTACTTTTCCATATCGCAAAATCTCAACACTGAAAACATCTCCTCAGTTCCACTTTTGTTTATCATGTTTCTAGTCAATTTCATTTTCTTGTCCACAATGCTGTAATTTTTGGATTGCATGAATATTTTTATTTTACTTTTTAAAAAACGTTTTGATGGAAATAAAAAGAAAATGTAGAAACTCTCTTGGTTTTGTAAACTTATTTTTACAAAATCCAAAGGTTTGATAAAATTTGACCTAATCTGTTTAAAATTTGGTGATTCGCAAATTTTAGAAGTGGAACAGAACTTTTGAGATGAGTCACAAATGAACTGACTGTACGATGCCAAACTCCACATGAAACAAAATGACTGCAAATATCTTCCTTGCTACACTACACAAAATATGAGGGCTAGTTTGTGCTCTTTAATGTGCAGCCATGAGTACAGGGTGAGGTGGAGGCGGGGAGCAGTAGAGACCGTGAGGCCCAGATGACCTCATTGGACACACAGTTCCTCCCTAAGATTCCCACATTCTGGGGATGGGAAATTTGCAACCTCCCTTTATGCGGCATCCCCCAGGCTTCATTGGTTCATTGGGAGGGAGGTGATGGCTCTACTTACTCTTTGCTCACTTGCTCATAGGGAGAATCCCAGGTGCAGTCCTTGTACACCCACAAGTGCTAGGAGCCATGATCTGGGAAGCCCTAACACAGCCATGCAAGTGAAAAATCTTTACATTACATCTCTCCTCTTCATGGCTACGTTATTATGATAGTTTACATACATTTTTCTTATTTCATTTTTTAAAAAACAAACAGTTGCTTGGGATCATTGAGCTATACAAATAAATAGAGAAGACAATGCATGAATAGGAACACACCAAGAATGCAATGACTCTGGAAAGAATACCAAGATAAAGGGGCTAATACTTACCTACTCAAGGCGTTTGCAAAATGGAACAGAAAAACACCAGCTACGAACAAAAGGATGAGTTTCCTATCCACCACTGAAAATCCAAAAAACAGCATTTTAGGCTAATACATCTGGGTGATTTTAATTGTACAAACATTATCAGACCAGTCTCAGCTGTTCCATTACGGTAACTTACAACTCAGAATGCACTATTCAAGCAATAATGTTGGTAATATTATCCAGCCCATTCACTGGATGAATGGAAAGCCTCACTCTACTTACTGTTCCGTTGTACACTCACGGTGTAGGGTACTTTCTTGTAGGGTTGGACTGTGAAACACACATTCTCTCCATATTGGTTTATGTTTATGACAGTTTCTTTAGATGCCTCTGATTGCCAAATGATTTGAACAATACACTTGAAAAATGCAAAAATAGTTTCTGAATTATGACAATTGCTTTCAGCTGTGATAGGCACAAACTTGAACATTTCTGTGCTGTTAATTTTCACCTGTAAACAGAGCAAAACAAAACATACATAGTAGGAACTCTGATCGATAGGTATCTTTCAAAAACACTCCCAGTATTTGAACATAACATAGGGAGAAATAACAGAGCAGAAGCCTAGGGAATAATAATCCCACTGCAGTCTCTTAAATCAGATACCTAGTCCTACTGTACTTAATGATTCATATACAGCCTCACTGAAGTCAGTGGGCCCCCATGTGGGTGCATGGATCCATCTGAAGAACCAGATCCTAAGGTTACAATTCCATCATGGGCACTGTGATGCTACAGATGTTTGACACACTACTAACATTGACTGCCCACATTTTCTTTGGCAGATGCCCAGGCTCACTTTTCTCATAGGCTATGAACCCACTGTTCCTGAATCTTCTTGTGGATAAGGATGCTAACTGCACATTAGATGTTAAGGGAGAACAAAAATGGAAATTGTCAGAAAGCAAAAGAGAGTGCGACAAAAACTGAATAAAAAATCCAGCCCTCTTCTCTTCAAGAAGGACTGAGCTGTAACACTGATCTTCTCTACCTTCTGAACAGGAAAAGTCCTCCTGATGCTTAAATTGTGAACTAATGAGCTCGGGCATCTGAAATAATGGATGCCCAACGACAAGGAGAAGCATTATCTCATCTAATAAGACAGGCTTCTTTATTGAAATGCAAAGAGTGATCTGCTGGGGAAAATCTTAGCTGCCTACTTTTAAGCATTTACATCAAGAAACTTTCCCAGTTCCTGGATGTGATCACTGCCTAAAGTCTGCCACCGCTCATCAAAATGACCATACACATTGTATCTGCCTGGAGAAAAACGTTCTGGGCAGGGATGAAGAGGAATCTCCAGTTCCTTACACCTGGAGGTGAAGTGAAACTGTTTTTCCCCACCTGGGGAGTCAACTACTCAGAAGAGCCAAGGAGAAGATCCTGAATTTGCTCCTTAGCACAGGGGTTAAAGAGGTGTTCTAAGCTTCTAAGTAGTTGAGACTTAGTACTTTGCAGCCCAAGGTGAATATCTTACAAGGTGCACCCTTGCCACTCCTGTCAGTATTGGAAATATGCATCTGATATTATGTAGCCTTGTTCTTATTTTGCTGTCAAAAAGTCATCATATTACATCCAATACACACAACACAGTTGTGTTGACAATTCTCTGCCTCTCAGCAAAGAAATAAAGCCCCCCATCTGTGCAACAAATAAGAGACATCAAACTGCCAAGACATCAAACTGCAACCCTCGGACTGATTTCATACGGAGATGCACCTGATATCTTATATCTTGATCAGATTGGTTGCTGGGAAAACATGTAACATATTAAAAATCTGAAGCAAGCTCCAAACACAGAATCTTACCTGAAGAGCTGACCAAATATATTTTAAGTGCATTGTTTCATTTTGCATATAACAGTAACAATCTGCATCTGCTTTTTGGATGATGTCCATTTCCTTCAAATGGCTACAGTTTTTATCTAAAGAAAGAAAAACACTAAATGAAGTGCATTTCAAAGTGTGGGCATATGTTCACTTCCTCCATTCATGCTTTTGTTGTATTGTAGTTTGATATTCCAGCAGCCATAAGCAATTTGCAACAAGTCTGACACAAAAAACCTGCTATAGGATAATATTTTCAGAAGCTCTGAAATGACTTAGTAGCCCAATCTGAAAATTCAGACCTGGCCTAGGCACTTAGAAGCTTAAGTCCCAATGATTTTCAATGGGATTTAGGTGCCTACATCACTTTGGAACATTCTGTCTCTAGCCTGTTTTGGCTTTTTACTACATTTAGAAAAAAATGGTTTTTGTGCTAGTATTTTGATACCATTGGGATAAAGTCCATGAGCCAAATTCACTATTGGTATAAGTGGGTGTAACTCCAATGCTTAAACCAATGGTGAATTTGACTGTAGAAGTCTAATGAGGAAAACAGGCTTTTAATGTTAAAATAGTCATTTACCACACGATATTGTTGCTGATTGAAGAAGTTTTAACATCATAACCTATTTGAAGTGGAGAAATGGTGTAATTTTGTTATTTTTAAGTAGTATATTAAAATATGTAATCAAATTATTTCTCCTACATGTTCTGAACGTTAACATAATTTTCAGTGATAACACCTCCTGGTGAGGGTAATTAGCTGTCTCTAGCAGTCCTAATGGCATTGGCAACTTGTCTAATCAATCATTTCCATTGTCTTGCTTCATGGAAATTTTAGAGACTCCCTACTGCTTTCAAGATTAGATACATACCTCACAGTATAAATATCCCTAACTGATTTGTGGGGCGAATTTTCAAGAGCGTACATGCAAACCTGCACACACACACACAAACTGCCCTACAGTGTATCACCTCAAGATTCCAGGAACATAATTAAAGAGCAGAATAAAGAAACATAATACAGCTGTTAACTCAGGGAAGAATTTGGTTCACTGAAGAGAAAACTAGGTATGAATGTAACAACTATCTGAATAATCCAGGACAGAATGTTGTCAGACACTGAGGATAGCAAAGGGAGTTCCTGTGCAGACTAGGGGCTAGTCTACACTTGCAAAGCTAAAGCGGCAGCGCTTTAACATGGTTTGTGTGCTCACAGTGCAGCGCTGGGAGAGAGCTCTCCAAGAGCTCTAAAAAACCACCTCAAGGAGAGGCACAGCTCCCAGCGCTGGTGCACTGTTTACACTGGTGCTTTACAGCGCTGAAACTAGCTGTGCTCAGGGGGGTGTTTTTTCACAACCCTGAGCGAGAAAGTTGCAGTGCTGTAAATTGCCAGTGTAGACAAGCCCTTAATTTAGTCAACTCAAAGAAATGCTGTTTGTAGGTAAAATCGATCTTTCTAGATGAGAAAGTTGCATCAGTTTAATTTAAATTGTGCTTTAAACCGATTTAGTTAAACCGATGCAAATTCCTGTCTGGACACACTTATCTGAGTTTAATAAGCCACTCTGAAACTTAACTAAGGCTACGTCTTCACTACGGGGGTGGGGGAGTTGATTTAAGATACGCAAATTCAGCTACGCAAATAGCATAGCTGAATTCGACGTATCCGAGCCGACTTACCCCGCTGTGAGGACGACGGCAAATCGACCTCCGCGGCTCCCCCGTCGACGGCGCTTACGCCTACCTGCGCTGGTGGAGTACAAGCGTCGATTCGGGGATCAATTGTCGCGTCCCGACAAGACGCGATAATTCGATCCCCGAGAGATTGATTTCTACCCGCCGATTCAGGCGGGTAGTGAAGACGTAGCCTAAGACTTGTCCACCCAAGGGTTTGCACTGGTTTAACTAAATCGGTTTAAATCCACACTTTAGATTAAACTGGTGAAACTTTCTTCTGCAGCCAAGCCCTTTGACTAGTTAACTCTCACCCACATTGAAGCCAACAGAAGCTGGAAACTCTCAGGCCAGGACTGAATACGGTCCATGGATTGACTGGCAATCCCAATCCTTGAGTACAGTAGTTTAGTGCCTCACTCATCAAGATATCAGCACCAACAGCTTGAGATGGAGATGAAGGACTACTCCTTCAGAACATAAGAATGGCCATACTGGGTCAGACCAAAGTTTCATCTAGCCCAGTATCCTGTTTTCCGACAGTGGCTAATGCCAGGTGCCCCAGAGGGAATGAACAGAACAGGTAATCATCAAGTGATCCAACAGAGGCTAGGAACTCCATCCCTGCCCATCCTGGCTAATAGCCATTGATGGACCTATCCTCCATGAACTTATCTAATTCCTTTTTTGAACCATGTTATAGTCTTGGCCTGCACAACATCCTCTGGCAAGGAGTTCCACAGATTGTGCGTTGTGTGAAAAAATACTTCCTTTTATATGTTTTAAACCTATTTATTTCATTTGGTGACCCCTAGTTCTTGTGTTATGAGGAGTGAATAACATTTCCTGATTTACTTTCTCCACATCAGTCATGATTTTATAGACCTGTATCATATACACCCTTGGTTGTCTCTTTTCCAAGCTGAAAAGTCCCAGTCTTATTAATCTCTTCTCATATGGAAGCTGTTCCATACCCCTAATCATTTTTGTTGCCCTTTTCTGAACCTTTTCTAATTCCAATATATCTTTTTTGAGATGGGGCGACCACATCTGCACGCAGTATTCAAGATGTGGGCGTACCATGGATTTACATAGAGGCAATATGATATTTTCTGTCTTATTATCTATCCCTGTCTTAATTATTCCCAACATTCTGTCCTTCTAATGAATTGCTTCTTAACTGCAACAGATTAGCATCTGAAGTTGCAATGGACAAAAGATTTGGGAGCCCATGGAGGGGTAAAGTTAGGTACCTTTCACCTGGAGCCCTATGAACAGGGAGAAGGTGTTTGCTCTGAGTCCACAGGGAAAGGATGTTTGCCTGGAGCCTGCGGAGGAGTAGATCCCAGAGCCCATGGAGTAGTAAAGTTAGGTGCCTTTCGCCTGGAGCCCTACGAACTGGGTAAAGGGGGGTGCCCCTAGAGTGTGTAAGTAACAAAGAATTTTGTGCGGGTAGCACAACCAGTAATGTACAGCAAAGGAGCACTCTTTGACACTCACCTGGCATAGCCCCTGCTTAATTGTGAATCGGGCCAGCCCCAGTGTTTATCAGGTAGAAATCCTAAATGGAAAAAATGGGAAACCCTGGCGGAAATGGTTTCATTCCTCACAGCTCAAAGAGTAGAAGAGTAAACCACCTGACCCACAAAGAATAGTATAACTGTCTTCTCCATCCTGCCAGCCACCCTTCTTGGTTAGCAAGAAGGAACGGCTTGGGGCCGTTGGAAAATATGTATTGGGTGGGCTTGGCAGTGCCTACTGCAATGTTGAGGCAGGAAAAGGCCAGAGAAATCCTCGACTTATGGCCACCCTCACGTAAGTCACTGCTTTATGTTCACACTGCAATATTGGTCCCAGACTCTCCCACTATATATGGGGGGAGTGTGGGAGTTTGTTCTCTCTTCTCTGCCCCCTCACAGGTCCTGAACACGAGCCATGACATCCCACTGTTGCACCAGCACTCTGCTGTTCATAAGTGTCTGGAGTCTGATGCTGTCCAGGCTCTATGCTGAACCTGTGATCCCTCTGAGCCTCTGGAGGTGCTTGCCAGCTGGAGCCCAGGAAGTAAAATTGCTGTACCACATGCATGGATTCTATGGGAATGGAAGCAACCCCCTGGCCCTGCAGCGTTTCTACCAGTTCTACGCTGTTGGCAACTCCTCCGGTTGCCCCTGGGAAAACATTGCCAATTGCACACAGAGTGCCCCGGGGAGTCACTCAAGTTTTGTTATGAAGCTAAGACCACCCCAGACTCCATCCCATTCTTCTGTAAGCCACTGTGGTCTCGAAAGAGACGTACGCTATCAAATGCAACCAGTAAGTAACCGCCTCCCAGGTGGCGGAAGGTGCAGGATAGTCATGGTTTCCTCCGCAATTTGGGGAGCAACCATGCCCCTACGTGTCATCATTGTCGTCAGAATCCAGACCTGACTTGATTCAACAAGGTCCCCCAGACTGGGTAGTTCCATTAAAGGGCACACATTGTGACAAGCTCATGCCAACAATTTGGGCATGTTGCCATTTCGGAGGGATTCCATGAGCCCAGATTGTACAGAATGGAATTGGGCCAACAACAAAAAAAAGTTTTAAATTTTGACCCTCTGATCACAAACCTCGCTCCCCTCTGACATTTAAGAGCCCCAATTTCAGGACCCCATGTGTTAAAACTGGATCAAGAACATTTGGTTCCTAAACCTCAGACTTCTCTGAAGGAGGTTCAAATCCACTTAAAAGGCATGAATATCTCTCACATAGCACCTGTATGCGCTCCCTTGATTGGAAATAGCCATAAGGGTTGGGATGAATGTGGCAAGGGGCTGACCATGTAAATAGAGTAAAAAGGGAATTAAGTGATTGGATTGCACCTGTAGGAACAGGGATCTCTTTAGTTGATGCCGCAAATATAAAAGTTCTGACTAATAAACTATCATATGCCACCGAAAATATAGAAAAGATGGGAACCCCATTAACAGCATCTTTGAAACAGTTAAGTGAGGAACAGCAGTTAATAAGTAAAGTATTTCCTGGGTGGAAAAGACTCATGAAAAAAATGAAGAGTTAATGTCTGGTGTGCAGTCCCTCCAGAATAATGTCTCATTGACCTCAGCGTGTGAGCAAACTCAGGCTCTCACCCAGAACATAATCATGGGAATGATTCGGCAAGCCATAGCAGGACAAATTCCCATGGAAGCAATCAACTTGATTCAGCCCCATGTAACGGAGGAAGAATTAGTCCTTCGGCCCTGGTGGAGACTATTAATGCTTTGTACAATCACCACCAGCAAAGCTTGCAGTTATTCTGAGGAGTAATCCACCCAGTAGTCCCACTGGGATTACAGATTATTGATAACTCACTAATGTACTCCAGAGATCCTAACAATTGGGCCTAGCAGCAAGATGATGTCTGGAACACAGTAAATGTAAAGGGGTGTAGGAGAAAAGGTTTGGGCGATATCTGTGAAGACCAAGCACTGGAGGAACATGATGAAGGCTTCTTCCCACAACCTGGGAATAGGTCTCACTTTTCCTTCGATGTTATCCAGGAAGAGGGGTCTGTTATTATGTGCTGGTAAAGCATGTGTGTGTAAGAACGAAATGTAATATTGTATTGTTTAATGGACATTGGATTCAACCTATGGTGCCTTACATTAATCGCTCTTTCTGTGATGTAACCACTATTGTTAGTTGTGATATTAAGCCTATCCTGAGCTTTACAAGGAGGTTTCCCCCATTTCACTGGGAATGGGTCTCACTGCCATTAAGGGACTATTAACTCATCCCTCCTTACAAATTGAGCTGCAGAAGCTCCGAACTTTGGGGGAGAATGGCAAACTCGAGATTCAGTACTACAACCAGGAGATCTCTAGGCTAGCAGCTACAGTTAAAAACACAGACCATCACTTCTGGTGGGACACTTTGCTTGGGTGGAGCCCCAGTGCAACAGGTCTTTTAAATATCATGCTTCACCCTATTGTGGTGATAGTCAGTTTCCAAATTATACTAGCAATTGATCTAGTTCTACTCATTTGCTGGATCCAGTGACTGATGCAGCGGCTGCAATGGATTGAAGATCAGATCACAGAGAAAGGATTGATGGGGATACTCGCTCGTCGCAAGCACCCCATCAACCGGGGGACTTCATCTTCTCCTGACGGATCATGCTGGGGGCTCTGCCTGTCTCCAGTACTCTGGACCCTCAGCTACCCCCACCACCTGGGACCCCTGATTGATTCAAATTTCATGGAACGGTGAGAACCCAGCTCTCTCTCTCTCTATGTATAGCCTTCTGACCCTGACTTGTGTGATCAGTTATAGTTTTCTAAACCTGACTTTTATAATCAAGCTTAAGTTAGATTTAATATTATAACTGTTTTGTTTGTTTGGCTCCCCTATGGTTATTCATGATTAAGCTGGTTGCTTCTCTCTCTCCCCCCACTCCCTTGGGTGTGTTTTGGTTTCCTCATTTGCTCTGCAGCAATGCTCCTCGCACCTAAGCTAAAAGATCCCTGCAGCGCCCAAAAATCCTGTGGGGTTTGCTCATCAAGTAGATTACTACCAGAACAACTGTAATGTGAAAGTGGGGATAAGGACGTGCTGAACCTGGAACATATAAGGGTGGCAGCTTGCTCGACCCAGTCTGCTGAATCCAGGGGCATATGAGGGGGACAGATTGAAAGTGCTGCTCGACCCAGCCTGCTCAGGTGTGCTCTATTCCGGTGCGGTGCCCAAGGCATATGAGGGTGACAGCTTGGAGGTGCTGCTCGACCCAGTTACTGAGTCCAGGGACATATAAGGGGTCAGATTGAGAGTGCTGATTAACCTGGTCCTCTCAGACACGCTCTGTTAATGTGTGTGTGTATATTTATCTCATTCTGGGGCTGGAAGAACCCAGCCCTGGGGAACCGAGGTCCTGCAGAATAGCTCCATTGGGAGGGAACTTGCAGCAGGGAGAAGTAGAGCTCCGTATGAGAACACCAGTGACGCAAGCAGTACCTTGATAGAAGTACAGAACCCTCCCCCAATCCCAGAAGAGTAACCCTAATAAATGAGCATTCCCCAAAGTAACGGACAAAGCTGGTAACAGATTTGGGGGCTGGAGAGAATGGTCACTACCTGTCCATATACAAACCTATAAACCAAACCCTTCTGGGTCATGAAAGAGTGAATATGGCTCTTTAGTCTGGCCAGAACATTTGAACTATTTTATGAAGAACTAGGGGGGATGGACGAATAAAGGATGACATTGGAAAAGGGAATCACAAAGGCATCCATCTGGCTCGATAGAGGATCCTAGTACTTGCTATATTATCTGGGGAATTTGTTACTTGCTGGTGTCAAAAACAGGTTCATGGATGGGCACCATCACTGGCTAAAAGTTAGGTGAACCTAGTAGGGAACTCCATTCTCTTAGTGAGACTGCACTTCAGCTTAGACTGTCTGCAGGTAATTTATCTTCCCTGCTAGGTAATAGGTTCTTAGGGCAGGGAGATTTCTGCCTGCCCAGGCAAAAGTAATTTGGATTCCTTCCAGAAGCAAGAGCTGAGGGTGCTGCCCTATTTGTTAAGTGATTACAATAAACTGTCTATTCAGATTAGAACTGGTTTCCCTGCTAGTTATTCCCAGAGAGCTAGTAGATGTTTTCTTATCAGTACCACCCTAAGCATTAACATATCAATATGCATGTTCTCTCTGAAGAAAACCACCCGACCCAAGCCATCCTCCACTTCAAGGATGCCCTCAACTCCATGAGAGTGACATCTGGGGTAACTATAAACCAACTGAGTTCCAAGAGGAAAAGCCCTTTGAACAAGTGACTTCATCACCGGAGAAACAAGACTTAACCTGAGGTAAGGAAGGGAAGGCAACTGTCTAAATGTGAGAGATTACGAGCTATGGAGAGAATCAGGATCAACTGTAGAATCCTAAAACAAAACCAAGGGCAGAGACCTTCAGTGCAAGAAATAAGGAAACAAGCAGGTAAAATGCCTCTTGAACTATGCATCAGTGCTGCAACTGGAATCTCAATAGTCCCTCTGACTTTCACTGTCCTCTCCGATGAAAGCTACACTCTGCCTCAGCTATCATGAACCAGACTACAGGGAGAACGGAAGGGACACCATCACCTTAAATATCACACTTGTGTGAACTGGTTTTATCTACTATTACAAGAAAGACCTTGGTTTATTGCAACTGAAAAAAGATGACAGGGCAAATATTTTTCTTTATTTTTTCCAGGGTGTTTACTTTGTGCATTTGACAGCACTTTATTTATAGGAATTTTCATGATTTTCCCTGTTCAATCAGTTAATAGTCAGCTGCCCCTTTGTGTTTAAATGGGCTTCTCACACAGCAACAAGGGAGAGAAAATATTGTTAAATATAGGAAAGTGTGATTGTAAACTCACAAAAATAGACATGGAATTCTGGGACAAGTGTGGTATCTGCAACTGTTTTAACTCTTTTTATTTAATTGGCTAGATTTCAAGTAGACAGTTTCCCTTGAAATCCTGTCTCAGGAACAGTAGGCTCTTTGATTCATTCATTACAGGTTCCAAAAAGTTCCAGTGTCTTGCGTACAGCAAACTGAGTGTTCAGAAAGGAGGAGCTAGCAATGAGTCAAGTAAGGAAGTACTGCATTTTCCTGATTCTTTAAATGCTGCCACTATCAGCACCCATTTTATGGGAGCTGTTGTATGAACAGTGGCAGTCTACCATGCAGCTCACCTAGGCAGAATCAAATAGATTCATAGATTCCGAGGCCAGAAGGCACCACTGTGATCATCTAATCTGACCTCCTGTACAACACAAGCCAGAGAACTTCCCCAAAATAATTCCTAGAGCGGATCTTATGGTAAAACACCCAATCTTGATTTAAAAATTGTCAGTGAGGGAGAATCCACCACAACCCTTGGGAAATTGTTCCAATGGTTAAGTACTTTCATTGTCAAAAATGTACGCCTTATTTTCCATTTGAATTTTTCTAACTTCACCTACCAGTCATTGGCTTGTTTTATACCTTTCTCTGCTAGACTGAAGAGCTCATTCTTAAATATTTTCCCCACATGTAGCTTATACCACACTACTATTATCTCTTGAAGTTCTGTGAGACTAGGAATTCCTCAAAAGTCACAGCAAAGATGGTTGAGTAGGTAGGCTGTATATTGAACTTCTTGGCTGGGGGGTTAAGACAAATAGATGTAACCATTTCAGGCTGGGAATGGGATATCTATTGTTCTAATTCAGAAATATAATAGAAAAATATTGATTCTAAGAGATTTGTAGGCTTCAGGCCTCTGGATCTTTCTACAGGGCAATGCTATTTTAGGTAGAAGTGGAAATTTAACTCTAGGATATTCCTCTCGGCCAATACTGAGTGGAGGCAATCTGCTTCCACTACCTTTGAAACTCTAGAAGGGGTAGCATTGTTAGTCTGGATCTGTAAAAAGCAACAGAGAGTCTTGTGGCACCTTAAAGACTAACAGATGTATTGGAGCATCTGTTAGTCTTTAAGGTGCCACAGGACTCTTTGTTGCTTTTTACAGTTGCACTGGTTTGGTCAAAACTGTGTAATTGGTTCAATGGTGAAAATGGAAATAAGTTGGCTAGGGTGCATCTAAGGGCAGATAAAAAGTATGATGCTCAGAGAGCCAAGAGTGGAGAGGAGACTCCATTAATACATTTTACTTACAGAACTGCCCATCTTTCCTTTTCGACAATGTGTGTCTTTACCTTTGAAGAATGACTATACTGACGAAGTGAAACACCGAGCGCGTGTTGTGTTTCGTTTCATAAAACCTTTGTGGATTGGGGGAGGGGTGTCACCAAAATCCTGCTTCACGTGGATTTTTATACAGAAACTAAGTTTCTCTCGCAGCTTTTGTTCTGGGTACGTCCCAGCCACCTTTGCGGAACCTCAGAGCTCAAACCCCGCGTACGCCCGGGACCCCGCTCTCCTGATCAGGCAATAACACGAAGCGGCCAAACGGCCAGCTCCGCGGGGCTGCTGCGGGTTCGCGCTCCCGGGAGAGGCGAGAGACCAGAGCCTGGGGCTTTGCAGAAGCCAAGCGCCGAGCCCCGCTGGGATGTCTGAACCCCCCGCCCCAGGCGTTACCTGCTCCCGCCGCCGCCCCGCTCGCCCTGGCCAGCGAGAGGAGGAAGAGGAGCCGCAGCGGGGAGCCCGCGGGCTGCATTGGCCCCGCAGCCGTTTGAAGCGGCGCGTCGGAAGGTGGAGCCGGCAGCCGAGACGCCACGAGCCCGGGCCGATGGATGGGCCGGCGCCGCGGGGGCCGACGCTCCGTCTGGCTGCGGAGAATGGCGGCAGCGGGAGGCCGGGCCGAGGCGATCGGCTGGCTGGGTCTGGAAGGGGCGGCCCCGCCTCTGGGGCGGGGAGGGAGGCGCGCGGGCTGAGGCGGGCGCCGAGCTGGGGAGGCCCTGGCGGGGCCCCCGGCCGCGGGAGCTGCTTGGGCTCCCCGTCCCCTGGAAGCTGCCCCAGCGGCAGATCGCGCTCCCGCTGTTCCGCGGCGGGGACCCAGTGTCCCCGGGGAGCCTCTGAGCGGGGCGGTCTCTGCAGCTGCTGGGGATGGGAAACGTTTAAACCTTTGCGCCGCCCATTAGTGGCCCAGACGGTGCTTGGGGTCCCTCCAGAGCCGGCTCAGGCTGGGCTAGGGTGTGAGTGGTCGCGCTGAATTCTCCCCCGCTGTTCACCTGAGGTTTTGGTCACACCCGAACCAGAAGATGGGGCGCTGATGGCCTTGGATCTGGCTGGGGCTGGCATTTTTGGTTGTATTCCTGGAGGTTTCATTACATGACAGTCTTTAATTAAAAATGAATCTTTAATTCTTGGAGACTCCAGGACAATTCTGAAGGGTTGACAACCCTAGATCAGCCCTGGAAACACATCCCAATATCCAGGGCTGGCTCCAGCTTTTTTTGCCGCCCCAAGTAGCGAAGAGAGAGAGAGAGAAAGAAAAAAAAAGCTGCGATCCGCGGCACTTCGGCGGCTGCTCTACAGCACCACTTCATTCGTCTCTCCGAGAGGGACTGAGGAACCTGCCGCCGAATTGCCACCGAAGACCCGGACGTGCCGCCCCCTTCCAAGGGCTGCCCCAAGCACCAGCTGGCTGCGCTGGTGCCTGGAGCCGGCCCTGCCAATACCCTGGAGTCGGAAGGGTTTGAATTTGATGTTCTGGGTTTGATCCATCTCTGCTTTGTTCAACAGAACATCTGTATGTGTCTGCTGAACTCCAGTCCACAGCTTCCTTTTTATTTCAGGATCTAGTTCAAAAATTCCTTCCTTATGCTTAAAATCATCTAACAAGTTGCTCCTGCCTTTCTCAAACCTGGGCTACGCTCAAAAATTAGATGGTTACATTGCTCAGGCTATAAAAGATCTTGTGCCCTGTGTGCCATCAGGGCCATCCCTAGAGATTGTGGTGCCCTATACAGCCCCCTGCAGGGGGGCTGGCCTGGAGTCTCCAAAGGGAGGGGGTGTTCCAGGCCTCTGCAGGGGGTAGGGGGCATCCCAGGCCTCCGTGGCGGTGGGGGGGGGGCTGCGCCCAAGGGCTTTGGGAGGCAGGACAGCCAGTGCAGGAATGCAGCAGGGGTTGGGCCCACCCCCACACTAACGGGGCAGCGGGAAGTGGAGCGACCCAGCCCTAGCCTGCTCCGCTCTGCTCCCCCGGCTCCCAGGCTTGGGGGAAGGGGGGGAACGGCCCCCCAGCACTCATCAGCAGTGTGGCTGGGGCTGGGTCGCTCCACTTCCCATCACCCGGTGAGTGTAGGGCGGGCCCGACCCTGACCCTGCTGCAGTCCCCTGGGGGTTTTGGGGCGGGAAGGGGCAGGGCTGGGGCGGAGACAACTTTCATGGACCCTGCTGTGCCTAGCTCGTGAGGGGCCGGTTCAGCTGTCCGGGGGATTGGGCTGGCCACTGGAGCTGGATGCAGCACGCAGCTGCGTAGGGTGCCCCAAATTTCCTGGTACCCTATGCAGCTGCATAGTTTGCGTATGGGTAGGGACGGCCCTGTGTGCCATAGTTAGGTTGACCTAATTCCTGGTGTGGACCAGGCTAGGTCAGTGGGAGAATTCTTGGCTCAACCTAGTTACCACCTCATGGAGGGGTGGGTCAACTACATCAATGGACAAACCCCTTCCATCGATGTAGGAAGTGTCTATGCTATGGTGCTATAGCGGCACATGGACCTAGTCTATCTTCTTCCCTATTTCCACAGTTTTAGCACTGACTTCCTCTCTGTCTTTTTTGAAAGAATCTCATCACTGTTGACATGAGACCCACTTTCTTTGCAGCTGTTATCATCTGGAACAGGCTTTGTCTCATCAACTGTCCATTTTACTTTACTCTCACCCAATTATGTATCTTTTCTTGTCTTAATCTTTTAATATTTCTGTCCCACTGTTTGTTATTTAACTCTAGTTTTGTTACTTAACTTTGTTTTGACACGTTGGGAAACAGTTGGATTTGAATTGGAATAATCTGCAAGAAGTCTCTGAGCTACATGTATTCTGAACTTTAGACAATGTAGTAATAAGGAGATTAAAGAGCAGATGATACCTTAGGGAAAACTTTGAAAAACATTCTGTTTAGGAGCCATTCTGTTTTATATGTCATTTTGAATATCTTCCTCATTTTTTCCCCCAATGGTAGGGACACTTGCATGAAAACAGAATTGTTATTTCTCAGGAGTCTTCTTAGGTAGGGCCTGATGCTGCTCCCAGTGAAACCAGTGGCAAAACTCTTACTGACTTTAATGTAGGGTTGCCAATTTCTAATCACACAAAACCAAACACCCTAGCCCTGCCCCTTTCCTGAGACCCTGCCCCACCCCTTCCCTGAGGCTCTGCTCCCCCCCTCACTACATTCCCCCTCCCTCGGTGACTCGCTCTTCCTGACCTTCACTGGGCTGGGGCAGGGGGTGTGGTGTGGGAGGGGGTGAGGGCTCTAACTGTGGGTGTGGGATCCGGGCTGGTGCCGGAAATGAGGGGTCAGGGTGTGGGAGGGGGCTCTGGGCTGGGGCAGGGAGTTGGGCTGTGGGAGGGGGTGAGGGCTCCTGCTGTGGGTGCGGGCTCTGGGGTGGGGCTGGGGGTGAGGGGGGTTGGAGTGCAGGAGGGGGCTCCAGGCTGGGGGGTGGGGCTGAGGGATTCGGAGTGTGGGATGGGGCTGCAGGTTGAGGCAGGGGGTTGGGGTGCAGGAGGGGGTATGGGCTCTGGGCTGGGACTGGAGATGAGGGGTTTGGAGTGGAGGAGGGGGCTTTGGGTCGGGGGGGACTCGGGCAGCATGTGGAGCCCCATGTGCCCTCCCCCACCCCCCCCAGGAACCAGACCTGCTAGTTGCTTCTGGGGCACAGCGTGGTGCCAGGACAGGTAGAGACTAGCCTGCCTTAGCCCTGCAGCACCGCTGACCAGACTTTTAACAGCCCGGTCGGCGGTGCTGACTGGAGCCACCAGGGTCCCTTTTCGACCAGGCGTTCCAGTCAAAAACCAGACACGTGGCAACCCTACTTTAGTGGAGCAGAATCAGGTGCATACATGATCCTGTAGTTAAAGCACAGGACAGGGCATCAACAGGTTTTGGTTCTATCTCTGTATCTCAGTTTCCCTATGTGTTAAATACATATATAAAAAAGAAATAT
The DNA here is from genome assembly GCF_013100865.1 of Trachemys scripta elegans. NCBI lineage: Eukaryota > Metazoa > Chordata > Testudines > Emydidae > Trachemys > Trachemys scripta. The sequence goes on from NC_048308.1 coordinate 49,725,363, forward strand.
GGGGTATTAATTATTTATCATTGATAATGTATTAGTACCAAAAAGCCCTATTCAGGTACCTGTTTCATTAGGTGCTTTTAAAACATACATGAAAAAATCAAAGAATTTACAGTGTAAGGCCCTGCACACATGCTTAACTTTACTCTCATGAGTAGTCCCATTGAAGTTGTGAAAAGTTCACGTTAGCTCCCATTAAAGTGTGTAAGTGTTAACAGGATTGGGTCATTTGCTTGTATGTTACGTTCCATTTCCCTCCCCTCATCTGTTTTTGGTCTTTTTAGAGCCTGATTCTGCAAATGCTTAACATTATGCATGTTAAAAACAGATCACATGTTGGGTAATAATGGACCAGATGGCCCATGTCAAATACAAAAGCTTCTTGGAGGGACATCACCACCATTCTGTCCTCCCCAAAAGAAATGTTGACAATCTTCACCAACAATGGACTCAGTTCTTCTCAATTGGTCTTCAAGAGCCAAGATAGGATTGGGCTATGTCCAAAGCACAGGAACTGGCATGAGGTGCTTCCACCACTTTAGCACCTCAGATTGAGAAACCAGCCAAAACTCAGGCATAGAGGATTTAGTATTTGTCCTCTCAATCTGTTACTCTGCACACTCTCCCCTTTCCTCTCCAGACACATAAAGTTTGGTCTGGATCCACACAATTCTATTTGGAAAGAAACAAGATTTCCTCATTAAAGGGGATGCTAGTGTCAGCCACAAAGCAGAGACAACACAGATTAACCAGGCCCTCTGCCCCCGCAGAAGCAATCTCCTGAGTGAGGTTTTGCAGATGCTATGGTGTAGACAAAGAAACTTTTCTTTGCCTCCTTCATAGCCACAGCAGAAGACTTCTAAAAAACCTTTAGTCAGACCTATCAAAACCTTTGCTACGTCAGATGCAGTCTGAGTTCGTCACAAGTGCGCTACTCTTCTCTCTTGCTTCACAGGTCAGCCGCAAATCAGGGCAAGATGTGAGGATGTGGCTGGAGAACAAGAAGGATGTTTAAGCATTTGTTTATGTGTCTGTAAAATGTTTTCTTTTATCGTATACTGTGAAAATCAATAAGCACGAATATGTCAAGACTTTTTAGCATTACTAATGTTTAATTTTATAGCCGATCCTTTATTTGCCCTTTACATTCTGCTTTGTCAGACTTCATACTTCTTTTTGTCACTGCACAATTAATATGTGCCAAATGGTCATTGTCTTTTTTTTTTAATCTGGATTATTTAGCACCTGATTCAATTCCCAGTGGAGTCACTGGGGGAAGTCCATTGCATTCAATGAGAATTGGATCAGACCCTTGAATAGCTAACCCTTTTCCTTCATGGCCAATATTGTTTTTCATCTTGGCTTTTTTTAACATGTACAAGGCCTGCCCACTGCCTTGCACCTTGTCTAGTCATTTACACCTGTGCCAAGTGGGTGGTTAGGCACTGTCATTCTTATTTGGTAGCCTTTTACACCCACTCTGCACTCACTCAGCACAGATATAAATGTGGATTCTACCTTGCAAGCTGCAAGGCAGTGGTGAATATGGCCCAAAATAGTTTACATTAGATACAATGTGCAATATCTTTGATTTACTAAGCATGAACTTCAGACTCTAAAGAAAGGAGCCACCAAGAGTTTTGTTTCTTCAACGGTCTTTATCCAATTTGGATATTTGTAAGATTGCCTTTACCAGCCTCTCTGTCACAACCGAAGTCATGGCTGAAATGTTGGACATATTAGTTATGTTTATTCACGTAATGAATCAATTCCTATAAAAATGTCACCTCTCAGTTATATTTATTAACAGAACTGGTTTGTTAATAGCAACATTTATTAAAGAAATCACTCTCAGATTTTTGGTTTGAGATATTCTATGTTAACCTATTTGACTTGTTTTTTTGTTTTGTTTTGTTTTCCGAGAGAGCAGATCTGTGTTCAATTTTCTGCCTTTGCATTTTAATTCCTAGAATTCTTTGCACTTCACGGCTAGGTAACTTTCAATAACTGTATTAGGATTACAGTCAGTCAGTGTGAATCAGAAATAAAATGTAGCTTTAGGGGACCACACTCTGTCAAAAACTATTAGAAACCTTTCCAAGGAGAACATATTCAATCAAGCAAGGTACAATATCTATTAGACAGTGTTCTACCACACTAAGTATTCCTTGATAAAAGAGGCTATAATTCTGTTATGGTGGTGTCTGCTAGTGTTGTTACAGTTAAGGATGTAATAATTTCCTATTTGCAACTCTTATTTTCAGAGTGTTTGACCTCAGTTGTAATGTTGCCCTAGCTCAGGGGAGGGCAAACTATGGCCTATGGGCCAGATCTGGCCCATCAGGGCTTTCAATCTGGCCTGCGGGATTACCAGCCCCATGGCGCAGCGGGGCTAAGGCAGGCTCCTTGCCTGCCGTGGCTCCACGCCACTCCTGGAAGCAGCCGGCACCTCATCCTTGCGGCCCCTGGGGATGGGGCAGAAGGCTCCGTGCGCTGCCCTCGCCTGCAGACACTACACACTGCAGCTCCCATTGGCCAGGAATGGGGAACGGTGGCCAATTGGAGCTTTGGGGGTGGTCCCTACAGGCGAGGGCAGTGCGCGGCAGAGTCAACTGCCCCACCCCATCCCCACGAGCCACTGCCGGACATGCTTGCCGCTTCCGGGAGCAGCACAGGCCCAAGGCAGGCAGGGAGCCTGCCTTAGCCCCGCTCTGCACCACTGCCACCCCAGAACCGCTCGAGGTAAGTGGCGCCAGGCCAGAGCCCCTGCCCTGAGCCCCCTAACTCCCTGCCTTTAGCTCCCTGCTGTACCCATCCTGCACCCTAACCCCCTGCCCTGAGCCCCCTCCTGCACCCCAACTCCTTGCCCCTTCTTGCACACCACAGCCCCTTCCACACCCCAAATCTAGCCCTACATTCATGGCCCTGCATACAATTTCTCCACCCAGATGTGGTCCTTGGGCCAAAAAGTTTTCCCACCCCTATCCTAGCTAAAGCATGGTGTTCAAGCTTAAACACTTTTTTTTAAAATACATTTATTTACAAATATGATATGAAAGAATGGGGGAAGTTATTTATTGGTTTCAGCCATACTAGCTGAAGATGTTCCTTCCCCATATCTCATAAGGTAAGTAGGACTGAGCAGGATTAGAGTATTTGGTTGGGAGACAGCTAGAGAAAATGTAAGTGTTGCAGGCAATGATGTTGATGATTTGGTAGACTCTCAGCCAGTACTGAGCCAAACACTACATCAGTGTAGAAGACTTTGTGCTCTCTTTTTGATGAGATATAAAATCAAGGTCCAGGCTGTGGCATCAGGAGCTCAGATACCACAATGATAGTCTAACTTTCAAGTTTCTTTTGCCATGCCTATCTGTGGTGACTAAAATTTCTGTGGTACATTTTGCAGTATTGTTAATGCGGGTGTCTTGGACACATTCCAATTTGGACCATTCTATTCTGATTCAATACACTCCCTGTACAATTCCAGTTAGATACACTTCCAGTCCTTAACTGTGTGCAGTGTGCTGTTAAATAGTAACCTTTAGTGGTGGGTAGAGAGGATCCTAAGGTGTGGCATAAAACACCAAAGAGACCATGGTGAGTTGGAAGATTTCCCAGATGAGAGCCATCAACTTCTTCAGCATCTAAGCTTTTATTATGAAAAAAATGAGTGTTATCTCTTATGGTTGACAAAGAGAACCTTTCAAATGGGAACCAAGTATAAGCCAATGCAGTGCTGTCCCATGATGTCTCCTGAGCCTTGGTTGCTTCTCATGGCTTTCCCAAGCTGCAGCAGGATGAAAACTCCCCAGAGTCATTTTAGTTTTCACTGCTGCTTTTCAGAATCCTCTGGACCAGATGAAGATACGATTAAGTTACCCTGGACACACTGCTGTTATATGATCCTCTGAAGCAACTGGGGACCCCACAATAATACCTGATGGGAAACTCAAGTAACAAACAGCAGGCACACATTCAATCCAGTGTAGCATCAATTTTAGTATCTGGTTCATCCTCTGTCAGGGACCTGCCGCAGTTGGACACAATGAGTTTTTTTTCCCATCTGAAACTTCCATAAGGCTATGTTACATCATCCAATATTTGAGACCCCCTAGCATAAGATCAAATCATCTGCAGTGATTGCATGCAACTGTTTGAAAAGTTAATACACTTTTTGGTATAACACTGAATCCCCTTTCAACTCTCCCTCTCCCAGCCATTCTGCCAGTGTCTCTTCTTTTTGACCTTTCGGTTAAGATCCTTAATTTGGGATATTGCAGATTATGAACTATATGCCTTTTTTATGACTTTTTAAACCAAAGTTGCTACTTTTGGATAATTTAAGCATTATACGCAGATGAATAGAAACGTTTTCATTAATCCGTGTTTTAGATAATTTTAATATAAACTTTAATAAAATTTTAAAATCTGAAACATTCTCTGTTGTGGGGCTGGTGAAGAGTATAAACTGCCTTTGCAGGAGGATTCGATAAGGTTGCCCATTCCAAACTACTGTGATGCAATGATTTGTTAAAATATATTTTACAGCCTATTGCATAGCTCTTAAAAGCTAGTAGAGGATTCTAATCTCAACACTCAGTTGAAATCGCTACACCAAGTCAAGATGACTAAGGGCTCTTTCTCTGGTCATTTCCCTTTTTTTCCCCTCCCTCCTCCACCTTTTCTCTTTTGACATCAGCAAATGGTATGATTTGTTTGCATTTATAGAATGTTTTATCTTTTTGGCCGGAACCAGTGGTGCAGGTTTGTTAGATCTACAGCTATTCTCTTTTTCTCAGGGCTGGCAGGTGGGTGTTGGATTGTGTGTCATTCGTAGGAGGTGAACGTCAAAGGAAGTGGGATTGACTGTGAAAGGAGATTTGTAACCCAAGTACTTAATATTTGGCTTTGTAGAAAAGCAAGAGAAAATGGCAAAACAGACAGCCTTTCTGCTTTTAGCTTGCCCCATGTAATCAAAATAGCACAGTATCTGTATGTGCTTAAGCACACTTCTGTCTTTGCCTTCGTTTATTTGGAATTGAGAGCTACTTTATTTCCCTTTAAACAACATCACATGCTTTGGTGTATTCTGTTGAATGTTTATTCTGACAATACAAATCATTCATGCTCCGTAAGTGCCCTTGCAAATAATACAGTTTATAACCAAGTACTTTGTGGTGTCTTTTTATATTTGATTTAAATGAGCTCTCATAGTTAAAAATAGTCAGAAGAGCCATTTCACACTATTTTGTTAATCTCTAACTGTCTTTTCAGAAGTGCATTAGTTTGAAATATTTTTCAGCCAAAATATGGTGGTGTTTTTTTGTGGGAGAAAAAATGATCTACAAGAAAATAGGTAGAGCTACTTGTTGTTACAGTAGTTTTATGCTAATTTCTATGCTTGACATTTATAGATTGTGGGCCAGATTCTGCATTGTTAGGAATATTTACTACTTCTAAAATGTAAGTACTCTAGATATCTTTCATAATGCATGTTGAGGTTCAGATTGGAACTGAACAATAGAAATTATTTTTGAAAGGTTAGTAAAGTGTCACTTTTTACTGATTAGGCAAATGGATCGTGTTCTTTGCACTCTCTTACACCCTGTGTTTTTCTCTTAACTCTTTGCATATTTAACCTGAGTGCCAAATACTTATGTTCAGGCTAACTGCACATTTGAAAAACAATATGTAAGAATGTCTGGTTTCCAATTATACCATAGGTATGAGGTGGGCAGTGTTTGGTTGTCATCTCATAGCATGTATCCAAGTGAAAGAGGGAAGCAATCTGAAGTTTCTTTAAGTAGGCTGGTGTGGATAATATGGCTCCTTTTCTTTTTGCTTGGCTTCTGGTTTTTGTAGATCCCTGGGACCTGATCCCACATTCATAGGACACCCACATTTTTTATTGACCTCAGTGGAAGTTTGGGTCGTAAGGAATGCAGGATCAGACCTATGGTATAAAAATGTTTTGCAGGTGGATATGCCCATGCTAATGCTGGGAACATGTTGAGTCTATTCTGATCTTATTATATATCCTCATGTAACTTCACTAGAATTATTCCTGATTTAAAAAGTAATGAGTAAGGGCAGATTTAGACCAATGTTCTCTAAAGCATCTTATTAGTAGTGGGCCATTAAAATATATCTAGTTTATTCTTAGTATGTCAAATTTAGCTTTTTCTGTGACATGCAAGCAGTATTCTAAATCTTACTGGATTTCTTCTCTGCTTCAGATGTAGAACTGAGGCAGAATGTTTTGACCCAGAACGCTACTATTTACCATGTGCATCTTTCACTGATGAAAATATCTGAGTCTTCATTCTGTCAAAATCATTATAGGGAAGTCCTAATGGGACCCCGGTGAGTTTCTTGAGGTCCCCATCTAAAGGTAAGAGAGCCTGTTTCTCCTTCAAAGAATGATACCACCTAAGGAGACAAGACAGCCATGACAGTCCATCAGCCACTTTACATGAGAACCCTCAGGACAGTTCCAGATCATTCAGACACAATACCCTGGAAAGTCATTGATTGCCTCTCGAAAAAATATCTTTCACAGTTTGGTATCCACTTCCAATATGTGCCCACACAAGACGAAGTGGTGGAAGTGCACTGACCTGTTGATTAATAGGTCAGCTCTATTAATACAGGCCATTTTAAACTGTAAACAAACACTTGGAAAATAACTAATTTCTCTGCACTTTGAATGGATTGATTTATGAAGTGCCCAACCCATCCACTTTTATCTGAGGCACTGTGCAACCTCTACACAGGGTTAAACAAGAACTTGGCTCAGTACCTAGAAAAAAAATCATTCCCTCCCATAAAACAAGGGAAGAGAAACAGTGCAAAAAGGAAAAGCTGCTAAATACAAGGAGATCAGAATGGTCAGAAGAATCTATCTGAATAGAAAGGTTTTGCACTGGGCCCTGAAAACAACTAGGACTCCAGGGAATTTCCTCCAGAGACAGGGTTCCTGAACCCTCAAGCTGGGGGGCAAGGACAACTTGGAAACGTCAGTTACTTTGGATAGACATTGTGGGAGATGTGGTCCCTCAAGCACCCAGGGCTGCATATTTTTTTCAGGAACAGTGACAGCAGAGATGTTAAGACTGTAATGCTTTCTTTGTGTTTCAAATATTTTGCCATTTTTTAATATAATTTCATAAGTTAAATTAGGAGCTCGGTGTAAGTGAGAGCGGTATTGGTCAGAAAGTGGATTGGATCTCAACAGAGGCTATGATCCTTCAGAGAGCTAATGAAGCAGTCCTCACATTGATATCCTCCTTCCTTAATGTCACATACTGCAACCGCCAGAATGAACCTCTGGGATATTTCCTGGAAAGTGATCCATTTGATCCTGAAGCTATAGTCAGATTGTATTGCACTGGTGTGCTGGATACATATACCTTGCATGGATCCATTCCACGTAGGTTCTTCTCAAATATAGCATATGTTGTGTTATCTTTTCTCTTTAAGCTTGGGGTGCACATTGTCCCAGGGAGAGGCTTCTGCAGGCTATAGGAGAAGAAGATTGTATCATGGATGTGAATGAGCCCCCTTCCATGCAGGAGTATAATGGAGAGTGGAGATCCATATATGGAGTGACCCTCAACCTCATGGGAGACAATCTGGGTTAATGCACGGGGATACTATAAATTGACACAAGATGATACAAGATAACTCAGAGAATTATCAGTGTGGTATTATATAGCCTTTCACCCCAAGCCTAATGGTTTCAATCCAGGCCAAACCAGTAGTTACTAAAATCTGTTACTACCTGATGGTTTTTGATGGTCTGTTTGAATTGAATTGGTGCTTTAGCTGATAAGTAACCACATCACACTCCACCACCCTGGTTGGCACCCTTGTTGGCAGTCTCAGAAGAGTGGCCAAAGCTTGAGTAGGCATGGGAATTGAACAGCCTTCACGCTTAAAGGTGTTCCCTCTAGTTTATGATTGAGGCAGAAAGGCTAGGCAGTGGCTTTCAGGGCCACTGATCATGCTGTGTCTGTTCTGGGACTAAACAGAGGATTTCATCTCCAGACCAGTCAATCAAACAGCTTTCGGGAACACTACATTCATAAGATGTTTATTTTTAAATATTGTCTAAAACAAGAACAAAGACCTAACAGAAAAGCTAAACCCACCCTGGCTTCCATTAGAATTCACATCACACATAGTCTAGCTTTGTTAAGAGACTATAGGAACAATGTTTGTTTTGTTCATGGACGTATATGTATGATTCTCTACCTTGCATTTGCATTCATATAAACAGATTTCCTTATTATTATATCAACAGGGACGGCTCTAGGATTTTTGCCGCCCCAAACAAAAACAATTTTGGCCGCCCCCCACCCCCCGTTTTTTTCTTACCCCACCCCTGGCCCCTTCCCCAAATCCCCAGCCCTGCCTCCTCCCCCAAGGCTCTCAAGCTTAGGAGGGAGGGAGGGAGGGAGAGGGAGAAGCAGCGCGTGCGCCGCGGCCACTCGGGGTCTCCCCCTCCCTCCCAGGCTCTCAAACCTGGGAGGGAGGGGGNCCGCGGCCACTCGGGGTCTCCCCCTCCCTCCCAGGCTCTCAAACCTGGGAGGGAGGGGGAGATCCTGAGCGGCCGCGGCGTGCAAAACAGCTGATTCACGCACCGCTGCTCCCCCTCCCTCCCAGGCTCTCAAACCGAGGAGGGAAGGAGAGGGAGAAGCAGCGCGTGCACCGCGGCCACTCGGGGTCTCCCCCTCCCTCCCAGGCTCTCAAACCTGGGAGGGAGGGGGAGATCCCGAGCGGCCGCGGCGCGCGAATCAGCTGGTTCGCGCGCCGCTGCTCACCCTCCCTCCCAGGTTTGAGAGCCTGGGAGGGCGGGCGAGTAGTGGTGCGCGAGCGGCAGCAGCGGATGTGAGTTAGGGCGGCCGGGGCACATTTTTAGGGGCGGCTTGGCACACGCCAGAATGCCGCCCCTAAAAATGTGCCGCCCCAAGCACCAGCTTGTTTTGCTGGTGCCTAGAGCCGGCCCTGTATATCAATATACAGTAGAACCGCAGAGTTCCAAACACCTCGGGAATGGAGGTTATTCGTAACTGTGAACAAAATGTTAGGGTTGTTCTTTCAAAAGTTTACAACTGAACATTGACTTAATATAGCTTTGAAACTTTACTATGCAGAAGAAAAAAATGCTGCTTTCCCTTTATTTTTTTAGTAGTTTACGTTTAACACAGAACTGTACTGTATTTGCTTTTATTTTGTTTTTGTTTTTGTCTTGTCTCTGCTACTGCCTGAGTGTGTATTTCCAGTTCCAAATGAGGTGTGTGGTTGACCAGTCAGTTCATAACTCTGGTGTTCGTAACTCTGCGATTCTACTGTAGTAGCTTTTATTAAGTATTCTGGAGCCTGACATTACATGCTTGGAAAAATGATTTGCTAACAACATTTAAAAATGTGAAAAGAATGAGTGTCTTTCCAAATTTCCTTTATTTCCTGGGATTATATTTTAAATCCAGTGTACTAGACTACATTAATGATTAATCTTTGCATTATCAAAGGAGGTTGTCATGTATTTTTAGATCAAAGAAGGTTGTTTTGTAGTAAAGAGGTTCTTGAAAAGAGTGTCTCTTATTTTGAAAGAATACATTATAATTATAATTGGGGTTGTGTTGGTTGATTATTAAGATACATTTTTGGAAAAGTCATGAAGGAGTAATGGTAACCATGTCATAAATCATGGAAATTACAGCAAAAGTTCTGAAAACCCATGAATGTGTTTGGCAGACACTAAAGCACTTTTTATCCAACCAAGACTCTGTGAAATTCCCCACCTATAAGGCAGGCGATGATACTGAGCCCTTCTTAGAAAATTTTGAAAGGGCCTGCCTTGGGTACAGCATCACTCCAGACCAGTACATGGTAGAGCTGAGGTCGCAGCTCAGTGGACCCTTAGCAGAGGTGGTGGCTGAAATGCCTAAAGAACACATGAACAGTTATGAACTTTTTAAAAACAAGGCCAGAATCAGAATGGGGCTAACACCCGAGCATGGCCATCAGTGGTTCAGAGCCCTAAGGTGGAAACCAGACGTGTCATTTACCCGACATGCCTACCACATTGGGAAAAATTGGGAGGCCTGGATATCAGGAGCAAATGTTAAATCTACAGAAGAGTTACCCTTCCTAATGCAAATGGAGCAGTTTTTAGATGGTGTTCCTGAGGAAATAGAACTGTACATCCTAGATGGGAAGCCCAAAATTGTAACTGAGGCGGGGGAGATTGGAGCCAAATGGGTGGAGGTGGCAGAAAAGAAAAAAACTAGTAGCAGTTGGAGCGAATATCAGAAGGGGCAATCCGAAACAAAACCCTACCACCGGGGACAACCCAAGGCCTCACCTACATCCCAAGGGAAACCCCAGACGCCTTCTCACCCCACCACACCAGTCTCCACCAACCAACATCGCCCCGGTGATACCTTAGCAGGACGATGTTTTAAATGTAATGAACTGGGACATACAAAGGCCCACTGCCCAAGAACCCAACCGATTACAGTTCATTACACCACAATCACACCAAAGATCCCCAGGCCCAGATGCCTCTCTCAGACCCTCAGAGCGAAGGGAAACCTTGAGAGTGGGCAGAAAGAAGGTTATCGCGTGGAGGGACACTGGGGCACAAATATCGACTATCCACCAATCCCTAGTGGACCCCAAACTCATCAAACCAGAGGCTCCAGTGACAATTCAACCCTTCGTGTCACACTCTGTAACCTTGCCTACAGCCAAGTTACATGTCCAGTACAAGGGCTGGTCAGGAATGTGGACTTTTGCAGTCTATGACGATTATCCCATCCCCATGCTGCTGGGGGAAGACTTGGCCAACTATATGAAGCTAGCCAAGAGGGTGGGAATGGTCTCCCGCAGCCAGGCTAAGCAAGCTTTCACACCCATCCCTGTTCCTGAGCTGTCCACCAGAGCCCCGTCTGTGTTACCGGAGACCCAAACAAAGGTGGCGGAACCGGATCCCCTGCCAACGACTGCAACAGCCGTAGTGGATCCAATTCCAGAGACCCAGCCAAAGCCAGTCCCAGAACCGGAACTGGCAATGCAACCAGCACCAGAACCATTGCCAGCACTGAGTCCAGCGCTTGCAAACCCATCTACAACTCCAACGCCAGAGGGCACCAGCGAGCCTGAACTGCCCGAAGCAGCAGATAACACTACCCAAGAGGCTCAGCCAGAGCCTGAAATACTACGTAGTGCACCAGCAGACAGCAGTTCACAGTCAACAGAAACAACCCCAGCACCTGCATCACTTCCAGAGGGACCAAGCCCAAGTCCACAGTCCAAGGAGGAACTGGTGTCTCCAGCATCAAGGGAACAGTTCCGGCCTAGCAGGAGGCAGATGACAGCCTTCAGAAAGCTTGGGTGGCGGCACGGAGCACCCCACCGCCTCTCAGCTCTTCTAACCGATCCCGATTTGTTGTAGAACAAGGACTTTTATACAAGGAGACTTTTTCTGGTGGGCACCAGGAAGACTGGCATCCTCAAAGATAGTTGGTAGTTCCCACTAAGTATCAGGTAAAGCTCTTGAGCTTAGCCCATGATCATCCCAGTGGCCATTCTGGGGTGAACAGAACCAAAGACTGGTTGGGGAAGTCCTTCCACTGGGAGGGAATGGGCAAGGATGTTGCTAATTATGTCCGGTCTTGTGAGGTGTGCCAAAGAGTGGGAAAGCCCCAAGACCAGGTCAAAGCCCCTCTCCAGCCACTACCTATAATTGAGGTCCCATTTCAGCAAGTAGCTGTGGATATTCTGGGTCCTTTCCCAAAGAAGACACCCAGAGGAAAGCAGTACATACTGACTTTCATGGATTTTGCTACCCAATGGCCGGAAGCAGTAGCTCTAAGCAACACCAGGCTAAAAGTGTGTGCCAGGCATTAGCAGACATTTTTGCCAGGGTAGGTTGGCCCGCCAACATCCTTACAGATTCGGGAACTAATTTCCTGGCAGGGACCATGAAACACCTGTGGGAAGCTCATGGGGTGAATCACTTGGTTGCCATCCCTTACCACCATCAAACCAATGGCCTGGTGGAGAGGTTTAATGGAACTTTTGGGGGCCATGATACGTAAATTCATAAATGAACACTCCAATGATTGGGACCTAGTGTTGCAGCAGTTGCTTTTTGCCTACAGGGCTGTACCACATCCCAGTTTAGGGTTTTCACCATTTGAACTTGTGTATGGCCAAGAGGTTAAGGGGCCATTACAGTTGGTGAAGCAGCAATGGGAGGAGTTTATGCCTTCTCCAGGAACTAACATTCTAGACTTTGTAAGCAACCTACAAAGCACCCTCCGACATTCTTTAGCCCTTGTTAAAGAAAACCTAAAGGATGCTCAGGAAGAGCAAAAGGCCTGGTATGATAAACATTCCAGAGAACGGTCCTTCAAAGTAGGAGACCAAGTCATGGTCTTAAAGGCGCTCCAGGCCCATAAAATGGAAGCGTCATGGGAAGGACCATTCACGGTCCAGGAGCGCCTAGGAGCTGTTAACTATCTCATAGCCTCCCCCACCTCCAACATAAAGCCTAAAATATACCATGTTAATTCTCTTAAGCCCTTTTATTCCAGAGAATTAAAGGTTTTCCAGTTTACAGCCCAGGAAACAGATGACGCGGAGTGGCCTGAAGGTGTCTACTACGAAGGAAAAAGTGATGGTGGCGTGGAAGAGGTGAACCTCTCTGCGACCCTTGGACGTCTGCAGCGGCAGCAGATCAAGGAGCTGTGCACTAGCTTTGCGCCAATGTTCTCAGCCACCCCAGGACGGACCGAACTGGCATACCACTCCATTGACACAGGTAATGCTCACCCAATTAGAACCCCACCCTACCGGGAGTCACCTCATGCCCAAACTGCTATAAAAAGGGAGATCCAGGACATGCTACAGATGGGTATAATCTGCCCCTCAAGTGTGCATGGGAATCTCCAATGGTTCTAGTTCCCAAACCAGATGGGGAAATACGCTTTTGCGTGGACTACTGTAAGCTAAATGCTGTAACTCGTCTTGACAACTATCCAGTGCCACGCACAGATGAGCTATTGGAGAAATTGGGACATGCCCAATTCATCTCTACCTTAGACTTAACCAAGGGGTACTGGCAAGTACCACTAGATGAACCCGCCAAGGAAAGGTCAGCCTTCGTCACCCAGGCAGGGGTGTATGAATTTAATGTGCTCCCTTTTGGGCTGCGAAATGCACCCACCACCTTCCAAAGACTTGTAGATGGTCTCCTAGTGGGATTGGGAGAATCTGCAGTTGCCTATCTCGATGATGTGGCCATTTTTTCTTATTCATGGGCAGAACACCTGGAGCACCTGGAAAAAGTCTTTGAACGCATCAGGCAGGCAGGGCTAACTGTTAAGGCTAAAAAGTGTCAAATAGGCCAAAACAGAGTGACTTACCTGGGGCACCAGGTGGGTCAAGGAACTATAAATCCCCTACAGGCCAAAGTGGATGCTATCCAAAAGTGGCCGGTTCCAAAGTCAAAGAAACCGGTCCAATCCTTCTTAGGCTTGGCCGGATATTATAGGCAATTTGTACCACACTACAGCCAAATCGCCGCCCCACTGACAGACCTAACCAGAAAGAAACAGCCAAATGCAGTTCAGTGGACTGATGAGTGTCAAAAGGCCTTTAACCAGCTTAAGGCGACACTCATGTCTGACCCTGTGCTAAGGGCCCCAGACTTTGACAAACAATTCCTAGTAACCACAGATGCATCCGAGCAGGGTGTGGGAGCAGTTTTAATGCAGGAAGGACCGGATCAAGAATTCCATCCTGTCGTGTTTCTCAGCAAGAAACTGTCTGAGAGGGAAAGCCACTGGTCAATCAGCGAAAAGGAATGCTACGCCATTGTGTACGCACTGGAAAAGCTACGCCATACGTTTGGGGACGGCGTTTCCAACTACAAACCGACTATGCTGCGCTAACGTGGCTTCATAGCGCCAAGGGGAATAACAAAAAGCTTCTTCGGTAGAGTTTAGCTCTCCAAGATTTTGATTTTGAAATACAACACCTTTCAGGAGCTTCTAACAAAGTGGCTGATGCACTCTCCCGGGAAAGTTTCCCAGAATCAACTGGTTAAAATTTGTTCTTGGAATGTGGGACATATTGTTAGGTTTTATATAATCAGTAGTATGTCTAAAGGTGCATGTGTCTTATTAACTCTGTTTTCTCCTGGAGCTCCAGGAAGAAATCACAGCCAATGTGGAACCAGCTGTCCAACACTATTTGTGATTTGGGGGGCATGTCATAACTATAAAGGGAAGGGTAACAGCCCTCCTGTGTACAATACTATAAAATCCCTCCTGGCCAGAGACTCCAAAATCCTTTTACCTGTAAAGGGTTAAGAAGCTCAGGTAACCTGGCTGACACCTGACCCAAAGGACCAATAAAGGGACAAGATACTTTCAAATCTTGGTGGGGGGGGGGAAAGGCTTTTGTTTGTGCTCTTTGTTTTGGTGGTTGTTCGCTCTTGGGACTGAGAGGGACCAGACATCAATCCATGCTCTCCAAGTCTTTCTGAACAAGTCTCTCATATTTCAAACTTGTAAGTAAACAGCCAGGCAAGGTGTTATGCTCATACAAGACACACGGGATCTTTATAGAGGAAGGTAAATACACAGCATTTATTGAGAATACCAGTTAGCATATGCTTTTTACACACACACACACACACACACACACACACACACACACACACACACACACACACACACACACTCTCCTGCAGTTATGTTTATAGTTACCAGTCCAGAGTCTGGATCAATCTAGTGGCCAGCCAGATTGGTCGCAGAGGGGAGTGGGGCTCCATCGGTCGTGATCCGATGCTCCTGGAGTCTGACAAGACAAACCCAAAGTCCTATGGCAAAGCACCCGGTTCTTATAGGTTTTCTTCTTTGTTGAAGCCTATGGATTCTGCTGTGTCACTTTGTGACTGGTTACTTCTTAATTGGTGTAAACATTTCAATACACCTCAGAGAGGGTCATCCTGTCCTTTGTTCCGATTTAATCAATTGTCTTTAGGGGTGCCAGCCCTTACCTCATGGTCGTCAATCTGCCCTTCGTTATGGATGCGTGTTGATGATTCTTTGCTGTCCTTTAAGTTTCTTCACTCCTTCTTCTTTGACTCTGGCTATAACAATGGCCTTCACACCTTATCTTTCTAATGCATACATTCCTCATTCACACAAACAGATTGAGAATACAAACAGTAGTATTTTATATTGAGCAACAGGGCATTGCAAATTAAACCTTGCTAAGTTTTACAATCAATAACCAAGACAGTTTACATTGAGACCCAGGCCTTCAATGTTCCTCTAATCTACTTAACATAGACACAATAGAGAATCCTGTCTCTTACTTCCTAATTTGTAATACATATAGGAAACTATAGTAGCTTTATAACTTATTCTAAAACAAAAGGATGACCATAATTAGTCATAAGGATTGTTCTGGTCTGTCATTCCTTTCTGCTATTCAAAAAGGGTGGCTGACAAGATGAAATCAAATCATACATTAATTCTCATAGTACATTATAAAATCCAGCTCCTACAAAGGCGTTAGTTTTATCTTTGTTTTCTCACCTTGTAAATGTATCTTTTACTAGGCTGTTTACCTCTGTTTGCTGTAACTTTGAACCTAAGTCTAGAGGGGGGTTCTCTGGGCTCTTTAAGTTTGATTACCCTGTAAAGTTATTTTCCATCCTGATTTTACAGAGATGATTTTTACCTTTTTCTTTAATTAAAAGCCTTCTTTTTAAGAACCTGATTGATTTTCCCTGTTTTTTAGATCCAAAGGGGTTGGATCTTGATCCACCAGGAGTTGGTGGGAGAAAGGAGGGGGATGGTTAATTTCTCCTTGTTTTAAGATCCAAGGGGTTTGGATCTGTATTCACCAGGGAATTGGTGAAGAGTCTCTCAAGGCTACCCAAGGAAGGGAATTAGCACATTGGGAGTGGTGGCAGCGGACCAGAGCTAAGCTGGTAGTTAAGTTTAGAAGTTTTCATGCAGGCCCCCAAATCTATACCCTAAAGTTCAGAGTGGGGAAGGATAATGTAATTACAACTGAGGATTTTCAGGAACCTGAGTGTAGCAGTGCACAATTGCTGTTGGCCCTGCATTTCTGTCATACCAGGCAAAAGAGGGTCTTTTCAATTCTGGCATGTATCCCATGGTAACGAAAGAATAATGTAAAAGCACAGTGTTTAGGGGTGGCGTATTTTCTATAAACAAAATTTTCTAAAACTTTCAGTTTTTAGAGACGTCCCCTTGTGCAACAAACAAAGAGTGGGCAGCCACATCCCCAACCTTTGTCTTGAGCATATTACACAGATATGGGGTGGGATTTTCAGAAGTGCTCAGCACCTACCTAACTCTGCTTCTGTTGATGTCAGTGTTTTTACTATTGCTGAAATGAAAGCAGAGTTAGGCCAATGCTAAGCACTGTTGAAAATCTCACCCTTACTGACTATGGGCTAAATCTCTGATGGGCAACCTACTGAAGTCAGCATCACAAGCAACTAGGCTCCACAGTTCTTTAAAGGCACAATTATTGGACATTTTGGCCTTAGGGGTCTGGCTTGCCAGATCATGTATACACTTATTGCATACAAAATGCATAAGGTATAGTTAGATGGTGGAAAACAGTAATGACTCCACAATTAAGGCCATACCTCCCTTTGCATTATAAGCCTGATTTTTAAACACCATCTAAATTTTCTACTCAACTCCTCTCTTTATGTATTTTGGCTTGTGTTGATCTTAGTACTAAGGCAGATTTTATCTGTGTATGTATTGTTTTTTGTTGTTGTTGTCAAAAGTTTCATGTTAACCAGATGATGAGTTTCTGACATATGGGACTTTGAACATGATGTCTTTTCACTTTTGGAAGAGTTTCTTAATGTTTGTTAAGTGAAATCTTAAAAGTGACATGGCGTAGAAATTTCACATTTTAATTACGGTATTTTATTATGCCTCAATTTCTAGTGCATTGGACGATTTTTCCAAAAGTAGGGTACCAAATTCAGGAGTAATTAGCCAAGTGATCTGCACTTTCCATAGTTCATGATTCCTCTGAGGGAGCTTACAAACTGTGCAGACACCCTACAGAGCTTTTACGCTACCAAAGGAAATTCTCTGCTTCAGAGATCTTACAAGTGGAGGATCTTGACAGCTCCATAAGCCAAACAGCTCCATACATACAATATACATATACCAGGAAACTACG
Organism: Trachemys scripta elegans; assembly: GCF_013100865.1. Classification (NCBI taxonomy): domain Eukaryota; kingdom Metazoa; phylum Chordata; order Testudines; family Emydidae; genus Trachemys; species Trachemys scripta. The sequence goes on from NC_048308.1 coordinate 49,742,625, forward strand.
ACCCTAATAGTTGTTGCTCCAAGTGTTCAGAAGCTCTGCAAACGCTCTAGCAGTGTTTGTAAAATGTTTAAGCCAGACAGATGTGGCTCAGGCAGCTTAGCTGCTGAAAGAAATTCAGTAATCTTCTAAGTTCCTTGGTGGAATAGCTGCTTATTCTGTGAAGATGTAGAATTTAAATTTCTATGTTTTCTCCTACATGTGTCTTTGTGCCCCTGGTGTGAAGAGAACCAAACAGGAGTGCCAATCTTCTGACTGTAGAAAGAACAGGAAGAAGAACATCTCGTGGCCATGCTGGTTGGCGAAGGAGATGACTTCCGGCATCAGGCCAGGATCTGCTCAGCAGCAGGTACTTCTCTCGCTGACCAGTGCAGCTCTTCTAAACAGGTGCCCAAGTCTCTGTAGCACTGATCTCTGCTTCTACTTTCCCACCCACCTTACTCCCCAGTCAGTGATAACTTCTCAATGGCCTACATTTTCCAAAAGAATTAGTGATTCTGGATGTCCATTGTGAGATATCTTAAAGGAACCTGAGCTTCAGAGGGTGGGTTCTAGGCTATCTCTGAAAATCAGGCACTTTTAAAGTGTCACATTTAAACCCAGACTAGAGGTACTCAGGATTACTAGTTACTCTCATAGAGATAAGGTGACCAGATGTCCCGATTTTATAGGGACAGTCCTGATTTTTGGGTCTTTTTCTTATATAGGCTCCTATTACCCCCCACCCTCCGTCCGATTTTTCACATTTGCTGTCTGGTCACCCTACATAGAGGCATACATTTTCCTTTATTCTTCTGCCATTCTGTGTTAGTGTTATTTTGGCTACCAAATTACTATTTGGCTTCAACATGGAGTTACATTAGTTCCTTCCACTATGAGTCACAGAACCATAACCCTGAGAGGGACCATTGTCAGGTCTACAGAAAATGGAGGATAGAAGCATCTGAAAGGAAATGAGAGTAGCATGAGGGATTTCAGTCATATGCATGGAGAAAAGCTATAAAGGGATAAACAAACCTTTCAACTTACAGAATTATTTGGTTTTTACAATTGCAGACAGAACACAGTCCAGAGAACCTGGGAGGGATAATCTTTGAGAATCTACATGCCTCTGGTTCTTCAGTTATGCAGACAAGGAAGAGGCAGAATTGGATTAGGAAGGAGGGATGCGTTTGAAATCTGAAACTCATATCCAGTGAGATAGAAAGTGCTGAGCTTCCCCTTGCTGTGGGAAAGTAGGATGAGGGGTGCCAGCACTATGGTGTTCATAGCTTTCCAACGTCTTCCTTACTGTCACCCTGATACGCACTCTCCTTGGGCAAATGAAGCCGACTGTTATGCCTGTTTAAGATAAGATGCACGAATCCACAAAAAGCAGTATGAACTTCTGAGGAGAAGAGTAGCCAGGGGATTGAAATGGGGTTGTTGTGGAGGTTGCTCCTGTACCTGCCTCAGCAGAGTCACAGATCAGACCCACAGACTGGATCTGTCAAAAACAATTAGAATAGCCTGGAGATGAGTTGCATATCATGAGTATTTATGAGGCAACAAAGCTTTCACACCCTCAGTTTCCTGGGCAAATGGCCAACTTGCAACGAAAATGCTCAGAAAAGGAATATGAACAGATAAAGTGACAAGTGTTTGCACTCTGACACCAACTACCTTTTAGGGTGCCCATCACTGCCCCTTTGATTACTACCTAACCCAAGATGGGTTGGAACATGCTCCCAATGGGAATCCACCCAGACATCACTCCTCTCTGAGTGTATATTGAGTGTTGTAAGTATTCTAAATGGAATCTTCTATCTCTTGTGTGAAATATTTGACTGGTTTTGCAATGCTTCAATTTTATTTACTTACTTATTGTGATTTTATTTTAATTGTTCGTGCAGAGGCTTGTCAAGAAGCAGAGTGGTGGCATTATGAATAACAGGCTTTTGTTGTTCATAGTAGTAGTGTTCATTTTCAGGATCACCTACAGCTAGGTGGGTGCAAGCCTTGCAATGCAATGTTTAATGGTGCATATGAGGTGTGTTCGTGCAGGGAGCATCATGCTCCCCTCTCTTGTTCCAACACATTGTGTTCTCTTCGGTGCAAACACAGCATGAGCCTCATTACCTGTTTGTTTATAACAGTCTTTCACAGAGTTGACATGTATATTTTCAGCTCTAAACTGAATAAATTACATTAGGATCTCTGTGTTTTCAACTGTGCCCCAGAGAATCCTAGTGGACTTACTCCTGATGCGCATCAGTGTACAGTCAGATCAGAATCAGGCCCTCTGTTCATATTGGCTTCACTTATGTATGTGAAAAGACCATGTGTAGTCATTAATACTAATCACAAGTTTCTAACACCTCCTTGTGAATTGTAGGGAAGCTAAATACACTGTGAATGAGTTTGAATTGATGCAGTACCCCGTCATTTCATATTTAAGAATTATTCAGTTGCAACCTTTTGCTCTGCGGTAGTCATACTCTGAACATGAACCTCTTGGTATTGCAACAGTTATCATGTACACCCCCACAGGAATGATGTTGTTTGATCTTTGCTGTTGCTTGGTTCTGTCCGTAATTATAGGAGCATCAGCTTTCATAAACTGAATAAGATGATGCTTATAACAAAGAAAAGCAAGCCTGGATTTGGATTTCTTTGTACAAGTAGGAGTAGTGCTGGCATCAATAAGCATTCTGGCATAGTTTATCCTGCTATCTTCTAGTCCAAAGTGGGGGAAACATTGAATTTCATTTTCTGCTGCTGCCATACTTTGAGTGTCCAGAGGATGATTGTTTATAGCAAGTGTACCCCTTCATGATCTCTGCCTTAATGCTGATACAATTCATGCAATAGAGACACTAACAACTACGGTAGTTTCAGTTTGTAACTCAAATCCTGGCTGTTAATTGGATTTGTGTTGAGCACATGAATGTTTTTACAGTTTTGTAGTGAAAGATTATTTTTGTGTGTGTTTGCTATTATAAGACAGCTTCCATGAGGGGTGATTGTGTTCAACAAATTTCCAGTGCCACTGGGATAATGTCAGACTATACTGTATGTGCACATTGCTTTTCAAAGACATTTTATTCAATCCATGGTCCTCAGTGTTTGAAGGAAGAGGAGATCTTGTTTTTTTACTGAGGAAAGCTTTTCTGCTTAATATAACAGAAATTCTCTCAAAAGCCTGTCATATTACTATGGAGAGATAATCGCCTTTCTTTAAAGAAATGTGGAGCTATTTTTCCATTATAAATCCAATTTTGACCCCTATCTACCATATCTTACTTTGCCAAAAGTAAATCAGTCCATCTACAGTTTTCTAGATTTGATTTGAAGCCAGAGATCAGTTTTTTGGTTGCTGAAAGTTTGAGGCAAACGGGAGGAGGCATTTCATAGATAAGTGAGTTTTAAAAATGAGGTGGTTTTCTTTTTGAAAGTTTCTTAGTTTTTATTTGGTTTGTTTCTCACATAATTTGGGCTATAATTAGAATTGGGCTCACTGGTTTTGGTTTTTGTTTTTTTTCCCCTGCTGTTTTTGATGAGGACATGTTTGGTTAAGAGAGTCTTGTAGGTTAATAATGTTATGCTTGGGATTGGTGAATCCTCATTGAAGCTGGTGGGTGTAACAGCCTTCCTTCAGAATATACGTAAAAAAAAAACAACAATCAAGCTGAAACAATAGGAGCTACTACCCAATATACAAGTCACATACAAGGCTGTAGTAGGATTGCAGGTGTGTGTGTGTGTGTGTGAGAACTTGCAGTTTGACCCTGAAAAAAAGCTGCTTTTGGGTAAAGTGCTGGCTAAAAAGAGGATTGGAACTGTAAGCAAAGAAATTGTCTCCTGCTGGTTAGTTCTTAGTTTGTTGAGGGATACCAGATTTTGTACATTCTTTGTAAATAAATAGGATTGCATCAAAGAAATACGTGACTTCAATATCATTTTTTTCATTGTAACTGAAACAATTCAGAAGAACACAAATTTTGGCTCACCATTGGGTTAATAATTTACAGCTCCAACACTCCTCTTCCCCTCCCCCGCCTCCTGCCAGTGCCACCCAGTAGCAGAACTTTGCCCCCCCCCCAGGTCTATTCCTCCTTAGGGGGAAGGCAGGGAAGATGGGGACCCCCAATTGCCATAGTGCACAGAGCCTCAAAATTGTTTAATCTGGCACTAGTTCTGTCCCTGCCTGCAGGCAAGTGGAGCTAGCTAGAGGCAAAGCAAGGAGTATGCTACATTGTGTAATGGTTGTTGGAGTATATTCCACAAACACACACCAGGACTGTGAAGGAACAGAAACTGAGGCATAGTTTCTTCCCGGTGCTTCCTCTGCAGCTGTGTGCAAACTTGGAACCCAGGACTGAGCCTAAATGTTGCCTTTAGTTATTACATGGAGTTTTCCTTAACATACTTAGCCCCGCATAACCTAGTGCAGGCCTTATTAACCCTTTATGGAGTCCTGCCACAGAGCAATTATTTAAAAAAAATATGTACAAATGCTGAATTAAATTCCAAAGCAAAAAACCTCATTATGCTAGACTTATAGTTAATGATATGTATCAGTAACTTCAGGAAAAAACGGGGGGGAGGGTTCCATGTTTATTGTTTCTCAACGATTTCAGGTCAACTCTGTTCCATTTACACATTAAATGATTGTTATTCTATCTGCCAGCCCTGCAAACTCAATCTACGCTCCAATAGCCAAGCTGAGTTCTTTCTGACTGACACATCCCCATCAATAAAGTTTCCACAATCAAACTTAATTAACAACCCTCTTGATGATACATGAACCAGAACTGAATCCTACTTATTTTCCCGGAGCTGTATGGGGCCTGCACTGCTGACAGGAGTAAATATATTAAAAAGTTGCGTTAGCTATGGAAGCAGTTATGTCACTGAATACACACAAGGAACTGTTCAAGTTGAGTCTGAAGTGCCATTTTTACAGGCTTTTTTCAGAGGAGAACCACACTTTAATATCAGAGGAATATAGGGGCAGATTCATCCATTGTATCACTGGATTGCACTGGAAATGAATTTGGCCCATAATATAAATTATCCCATTGGGTTTTTTAAAGTGACAGTGCAGTTTTCTGTTTGATGGGAGTTCAGATATTAAATGCCATGTCAGCCTAATTCTTTCATTCTTAACTGTGACAAGCTTTCCCAGCCCTTCTCAAACAAAACTGAGTCATGATATTCTATCCGGTTGAACAAGATTCAGAAACAAAAAGTGTTCTGAAACCCTTTATATTTTTGTTCTGAGTAATATCTATCTATTTATACATCTGTTCCCAAATGGATTTTTGGATATCCCAAACTGTCGAATATAATGTTGAATATAATGCATTAGTTTGAGTTTCACTAGCAGTTTTTTTTCTATTATGCTCTGTCACCTTCAGTACAGTAACTCCTCACTTAATGTTGTAGTTATGTTCCTGAAAAATGCGACTTTAAGTGAAATGATGTTAAGCGAATCCAATTTCCCCATAAGAATTAATGTAAATGGGGGGGTTAGGTTCCAGGGCAGCTTCCCCTACTCTGCAAGCACCAGGGGCTGGGGGCTCAACCCTCAACCTGCCCACTTCATCCCCTCCCCCAAGCCTCCACCCTTAACCCGCCTCTTCGCCTCCCCCACCTTCTCCCCCTTTACTTCGCATGCTGCATCCTGGCTCCTCCCTCCCCTCCCCTCCCTTCTAAACGCCGCAAGCCAGCTGATTGCCGCTTTCAAGAGGCAGGGGAGGGAGGGAGGAGGCGCACCGAGTCCTCGCTCCTCCCCCCTCCCTCCTGGCCGGGGCAATCAGCTGTCTTGCCGCATTCAGGAGGGAGGGGGAGCCTGCGCAAAGCAAAACAATTAATCAAAAAGCAGAAGTCACCTGATTACGGTTTGAGAGAGCGCTGAAGTAGTCTTAGCTTTTTGGATATACACTGGAGCTCAGTGCTGACTTTCAGCAGAAATAGAAATGAATGAAATATTAGATGAAGAATTTACAGTCAGATGCTATGAAACATTAGAAAAGCCAGAGGAAATGATTGTCTATCATTGCCCAAATACTCCAGACCTATATATCTATGTAACCCTTGCTTACCAGAGATTTGCTAGCTATAGGAAAGCAGTGGGGACTATGAATTTCTCTTGCTGCATAGAGAGGGATATTTATGTTTCTCTGAGACAATTTTAAACTGTTAAATGCAGTTTTTAATTATTCATCGACACTTTTTTCTGTATTTCCAATTTTACACATTTTTCTATCTTCTCTATAATTCCCCTCCTTCTCCCAGAAAACTGGAAATCATTCAGTTAAAATCTTGGTAATAATTGCATAGTAGCACACAGCATTATCTATTTTATTAGATTGTGACATTTTGCCACAGGCCTGGGCTGGGGCAGGGTGGAGCCAGGAGCTATACTGTCTCAGAGGAACACTAGAAAGCATTCTGCTGCCTGGTTACAGGGAGGAGAGAAAGTATTATGTGATGCCACTTTAAGTGATACAGCATACTCATGCAGCACATGGTGGCTAGGTCCACTGCTTGGTGAGCAGTGGGGGTGGAGCCAGAGCTCTGCGTACTCCTTGTCCTATTTCCATGTGGGGGAGCAACTTGGTAGGTATTCTTATGGGACCTTAGGCTTCTTCCTTGCTTCTCCACCAGGGTGTGGACATATGAGGGGGTCTGCAATCTGGCCATCATTGATTAGTACATTTGAAAGGTGTACAACACCCCCTCAAACGTAAAATTAAATACATTCCACTCTAGGATAGTTGCACAGTTTCATAGACTGGATATCCATTATAATGAACCAGGATATTAGTGAATCTAAAAATATCACTCACATCTGACCAACTTAATGAGCTGGGTCTTCCAATGCCAAACATAACTGTGTATTTAAGATTTAAATAAGAATGTATTTAGGATTTAAAGGCAGATGGGGCAAAAAAATGTATAGATGCCCCCAAAGAGTTTTCATTTATAGACAGAGACGAGAACTGATCAGTCTTCTGCATCACATTTTACAGCTTCTGCTTTCTTGTAGGAAAACCAATCCTCCTTACTCAGCTCAAGAGTGCAGGGGATGCAAGGAAGGGTTGCAGATTGCAATATCTCATCTGGTAAGCGCACCCATTTTGAGACTTGTGCAAATGGGTACTGACAAATATTGAAAAGTTCACAGGGAAGTTTCTGAAATTAGAAAGGTTTTCCACTTAGGGTAGAGCAGTGTTTCCCAAACTTGGGACGCCGCTTGTGTTGGTGAAGCTGGCCCCATCTCCCTTACAGGGGCCTCTCATCCTAAAACAGTAACATAGAAGGTGAATCATTTGGGCTTTCTGATCCTCTACGCCAGTGTTTCTCAAACTTTGGACGCTGCTTGTGTAGGGAAAGCCCCTGGCGGGCCAGGCCAGTTTGTTTACCTGCCACGCAGGGCCGGTGCAAGGATGTATTGCGCCCTAGGCGAAACTTCCACCTTGCGCCCTCCCCGAGCCCTGTGGCAGCTTCCCCGCCCCCCCCCCTGCCGTGACGCCCCTCCCCTGCGGCAGCTCCCCGCCCCCGCCTGGGGAGCTGTGCAGCAGCTCCCCACCCCAGCTTACCTCTGCTCCGCCCCCTCCCCGAGCACACCGTCGCTGCTCCACTTCTCCTGCCTCCCAGGCTTGCGGCGCCAATCAGCTGTTTGGCACCACAAGCCTGGGAGGGAGAGAAGCAGAGCGGGGCGGCGTGCTCAGGGGAGGAGGCGGAGCAGAGGTGAGCTGGGGCAGGGAGTTCCCCTGCGTGCCACCCCCTGCCCCCTTACTTGCTGCAGGCGGCCCTCTCCGCGCCCACCTGCCCCAGCTCCCTCCGCCTAAATGCCAGCAGCGACCGGGGCAGCCGAAGATCCAGCCGCCATGGTTGCCACCGAAGGAAGTGCTGCCCACCAAATCCTAGTGCCCTAGACGACCGCCTAGGTCACCTAATAGGTTGCACCGGCCCTGCTGCCACGTCCGCAGGTCCAGCTGATCACGGCTCCCACTGGCCGCAGTTCGCTGCTCCAGGCCAATGAGAGCTGCTGGAAGCGGCGGCCAGTACGTCCCTCAGCCCACGCCGCTTCCAGCAGCTCCCATTGGCCTGGAGCAGAGAACCGCGGCCAGTGGGAGCCGCGATCAGCCAGACCTGCGGACGCGGCAGGTAAACAAATCGGCCCGGCCCGCCAGGGGCTTTCCCTACACAAGCGGCGTCCCAAGTTTGGGAAACACTGGGGTAGAGGATCAGAAAGCCCAAATGATTCACCTTCTGTTACTGTTTCAGGATGACAGGCCCCTGTAGGGGAGATGGGGCCAGCTTCACTAACATTAATTAATTAGCTGCTTCCCAGTCTGAGGGGGTGGGACTCGGGGGGTCTTAATGGACACCTGAGCCTCATAAAAGGAATAAGAAAGATCATTCTGGGGTATGAAATGTTTGACTAGGCTAGTTCATGCTTGATTCTAGAACAGAGGAAAGGCTCAAAGTTAGCCCAGAAATGGGGTGAGAATAGGATCCAGAGGGTAGGCTGAAGAGAAGCCCATGAAGAGTGGAAGGGCCTTTGTGTTTGTTAGGACTTGGCAGGAAGGCCAAGCCACATTTCCAGAACTGATCTGTGTGTGCAAAGCTGAGGAGTCCCATCTTGGAGAAGGAAACTGAGGCAGGGGTGCTGACAGTACCATGCTTGAGCAGAAGAGGGTGCTATGGGATGGCCATGCCTACAGCAGTCGTATTATATACAAAAATTATTAAGAGAACATTAAGAGAACATTAAGGTTGTAAAGTCAAGAACTCAAAAGCTAGGAAATGCCTGATTTAAGGTTGTCCATCCATCCTTAATTTGTCCCTTTGTGTGTATGCATTATGATTCAGTCTTTAATTACATGATCCCATACTCTTTTTCCATGGGTCCTTGCCTCATTTAGTGTACAGGATGGACAGTGCTCAATTTGAGCATCTATTCTATATTTTGTTCTTTCCTTGCTGTTCAGTGGGTGACCCCAGGCCCTATGTACTGCACACTATTCAACCCTGCTCTGAACACACATTATTAATTTCTTTTTGGGCTTTTCTGTGGCAGTCATCACTATAGCATGAGTGCTTCACAAACATGAATTAATTTATTTTCACAGCAACCATGGGAGGTGAGGCAGGTTTCCCTTTTCCCCCCTGCCAGGTTCCTCATTCCAATCTGTCCCCCCACATCTCCTAGGTTCTTGTCCCTTCTGCATTCAGATCAGGCAGTTTCCTCCTCCACTCTACCTGCGCCCAGCAGGGGGGCATTGGGAGCACAGGAAACAGGCTACCTGCACCCAGACCAAGACCAGGACTCGGTCCCAGCCTGCAGCAGCCATGACTGCAATTGCATGGAAAGCTGGAGCATGCTCAGTGCAGATGGAATCTCTGGGGAATTAAACTGCAAAGCTTTAATAAGTCTCTACAGAGCATGTGTGACTTGTGATTTTTCAAAGTCTTGTAACTTGGCCAAATGTGGGTGGATTGTCACAGGGCTAGCAAAAGGAACATCCCTGACACAAAGGCCACTCCCTGGCCAAATCACAAGTACCTGCTCCAAAGCCTGGAATACTAACGTTTCTCTAAGAAGAAATAGCCAGAATTTTTTAATTTAGGCAACACAACATATTTTCCCTAGTCTTGTTCTTGGAAATGGCTGACCCATTTTAGCTGGAATTTTTCATAAATATTCAGCTTGAGGCAAACCTCCCCCATGTAAAATTTCAGCCCAAATAAAATTTCAGCCCTGTCTAGGGTTGTCACCTATCCAGATTTTCCCAGGATCATCCATCTTTTGTGGGAGCTTTCCAGGGAAATCTGTAAGGGTGCTCAGGACACACTTCCAGCTGTCCAGTTTTCTGGACTCAGGATCATCCTCAATGTCCTGGACTCTTGTACCTCAGAGGTAGCAACTTTACCCTGTCTACAGTAATCACCTGTGATATGGTATAAATCCTGCACCAGGCAGGAAGGTGTTAAGGAATTGCTCTGGGGTGGAGTGGCTCCATACTACTGCACTTGCAAGTCATGTCAAGAAAGGAGAAGGAGGTCAAGGGCTGGGGGGAAAGCTCAGCTCAATAGTGGGCAGCCCTGGGAGGGGAACTTCCCAGCTCCCTAAAAGAAGATCCAAGCTCCCTGTGGTGAAGAGGGCAGTAATGGAATGCTAAACTGTATTATACTATTCAGCCATTAGTGGCACTGTGTGTAAAATACTTTATATAAATAAACCTCACCAATACGTGACAGTGCATTAAAGGATCTTATACTGAACACATCTGGTGTGTATAAGCAAGCTCTGTGACCAGCTCATATATGGTACATAGTGTCAGGAGTAAACTAAAAACAGAAACTGAAAGAAAACAGCAACAAAAATTGCAAGATCTCATCCAGGTGCCACTTTTCAATGCCCCAGAGAACATAAACTTTGGCAAATCTTCACAATGGACAGACTAGAAGCAGTATTTTGTAAGATTTTGAACTGCAAACAAACTCCACAAAGAAACTGGAGATATACAGGTATCTTCTTTAGTTTATGCTATGGGGAAGCAAGCGGATCATATATTTAAATCTGTTGACTTTACTGGTAATAGTCACAAAGATGACTATGAAAGGGTTCTAGCTATGTTTGATGCATACTTCACACCTCAGAGAAATGTGGTTTATGAAAGAACATGTTTTCATCAGAGAATACAAGAACCAGGGGAGAATGTTGAATGTTTTATAAGAGCTCTGCATTGGCTGAAAACTGCAATGTTGGGAATGTAAAACATGAAGATATCAGAGACAGGCTGGCTGTTGGGTGACTAGATAACAGTCTTTCACAGCATCTACAACTGAAGAGAGATTTAACCCTAGCCACAGCTACACAGAAAGCAAAGCAGTCTGAGCTAGTGAAACAGCAAAATCTAGAGCAATTTGACAAACTTGAAAACCCTGAAACAAGCTTAGAAACTGTAAACAGACATAAAACCCCTGAGGCAAGGTGAAAGAACTTCCAGGCTAAGAGGGACAAATTCCAGCTTATGTGCACAAGGTGTGGATAAAGTCATATTCCAAGAGCTGATGCATGTCCAGAGGCACGCTGGATAATAAATGCAAGAAATATGGACATTTTGCAGCTGTTTGTGACACCAAAGCACTCAGGAAATTGACTCATATTACAGACAATCAAGAGCCATTGAGATGCCAGTGTCTGTTGCTAAAGTTAATGCAATTTAAACGCATTGCTAGATATGTTCCTGGGAAAAATCTGGTAGTAGTAGACCCAGTGTCATGGAGTCCAGCATCACACTCAACTACTTGTGAGCTCGAAGATGACATAAAGGCGTATGTGGATGCTGTGAACACACAACCAGTGTCAGAAAAGAGACTATTCCAGCTACAAAAAGCAACCTTGACAGACATGCAACTTCAGGAACGAAGTTGCATTAAGGGATGCTGGCCCCAGTATCTAAAGGACACTAAGGAAGTGACAAGATACTACTTTGCAGTGCGTGGACAATTAAGTGAGTCAAATGGACTTATGATGAAAGCCAATTGCATCATAATTCCAAACGAAATGAGAGGAGAAAACCTAAACCTCATCCATGAAGGACATCAAGGATTAACTAAATGTTGTGAATGGACCAACCGGTCAGTGTGGTGGCTGTGCAGCAGCAAGGACATAAAGAATAAAGTCTCTGCATGTGAACACTGCAGAACTAACAGAGCAAGACAACACAAAGAACTTTTAATAACAACACCTCTACCAGACAGACCTTGGAAGAGCCTAGCTGCAGATTTATGTGAATTCAGAAGACATCATTATGTGGTTGTTGTGGACTATTTTTCCAGGTATGTAGAAATAATGTACTTGAAAGACGTAACATTTGCAGTGTTATCGAGAAACTGAAGTGCACTTTTGCTCACTTTAGTATTCCAGAACAACTAGTGATAGACAACAGACCACAATTCACTGCAGCAGAATTTAAGTAATTTCAAATGAAATATATTTTTGATCATATTATTAGTAGCCCACATTACCCACAAGAGAATAGAGAGGCTGAGAGCTGTAAGACAGCCAAGACTATCCTACAGCAGGAAGATCCATTCCTTGCTCTATTGAGATACAGATAAACACCAATACCAGCTACTGGATATAGTCTAGCACAACTCCTGATGGGAAGACAACTCAGAACTACTGTTCCAGCTTTGGAAAAGAACCTGTCTCCAGAGTAGCCAAACATGAAGGGAGTAGCCAAATCAGATAAAAAGACTAAAAGAGCTCATGAATATTTTTAAAACAGACATCACTCAGAGAACTGCCGGTTCTAGAACCTGGTGACAGTGTTTATGTCAAATTGGATGGAGAAAAAGGATAGACAACTCCAGCTGTCATAAAGAAAAAGAATTCAACCCCCAGATTGTATATGATTAAGACCAACAGTGGACAGTTCAACAGAAACTGTCTACGTCTACTATGTGTTCCTCAGAAAGAACAATCAACAAAGCAAACTCTACAGATGGCCAGTGCAGAACACAAAGAAGACTCAAAGATTCCAAACCACAGCCAGTTGTTGAAACTAATGGACAGCCAGATGACCAAGTTGTTACGTGTTCAGGTCATGTAATTTGAAAACCAGTACGATTTTACAGACACTTAACAGACTGATCTGTACTGAACTGCGAAGACAGCATGATAGTGTAAATATGGTAAATGGTAGGAAAGTAGAACTTAAAAAGGGAGATGTAATGGAATGCAAAACTGTATGATACTATTCAGGTGTAAAATATCTTATTTAAATGTATCTCAGCCATACCTGGCAGTGCATTAAAGGATCTTGTACTGAACGCATCTGATATGCATAAGCAAGCTCTGTAGCCACTCCTTATCTGGTACAGAGGAACAGGACTGTACCATATTGCTCTGCAGGAAAAGCACCAGACTTGGAGCTGGACTGCGGCCTGTCCAGGGCCCTTCAGAAAGAAGAGGTGCCAGCAGCCGGACTGACTGTATATTTCCTTTTTCTTCGTTTATTTTCTTGCTCCTAAGTTGTCTGCCCCTGGGATCCTGGAAGGGGTGAGCATCCAGAGGGACTTGACTGGAGGGCTGAGATCAGAGACTCTGGCCCCTTCAGAGTGCTATGGAGCGCCCTCACTTGAGCGACCTGACCCGGAGTGAGTATGCAACCCCAACAACACCCGCAGGGAGTGCTGGTGCAAGACTAGAACCCTGACCTCACTGTGTGCTGGAAATCCAAGCATTAAGAAGTTCAAATATTTTGTGGCCTTTAGAAAGCTGGCTACTAATTTCCAGAACAAAAGGACATTGTGTAATGAGCAATGGAATAATACTTGAGACTACCTGAAGGGGATCATGGTGCAGTTGTGATTATGTACCGATTTCTCTGTTCTTTGAAGAAGCCCTTTGAGTAGGTTTTAGTGTATTTTATTTATGGCTATGGACCTGCTTGTGAACTTTCACTCTGATAAAAAAAAAAAATCACATGTAGGGAAGTGGTCAGCTGAGACTTTTGCTTTTTTTTTGCTAATTTCTGTTTGTTTTATTGTAACCTCATCCCCCTTTCCCTCAACCCACCCCCAGCCTCACTTGTCTGTATTGTCCACCTGCTGCCTTTTGTCTGGAATGTTGGTTGTGAGCTATCTGGGGCAGGGACTGTCTTCTTTGTTATTTGTCTGTTCAGCACGTTGCACAATGGGTCCCACATCCTTGATGGGGGTTCTGAGGCTCTACTATAATAATAATAATAATGTACTGTACCATAAACTTGCATGGTGCTTTACAAACATAGGCCAAAACATATTCCTTGCCTGAAAGCGCTTACAGGGTAAGGTCCTGATTCACTAAGGTACTTACGCATGTGAGCGGCACCACTGAAGTCAGTAGGAATACTCACATAAATTACACCAATGCTTAATTATTTTGCTGAATTGGGGTCTGTGGCCCAGATCCTCAAAGGGATTTAGGCACCTAAATCAATGGGAGTTAGATGCATAAATATCTTTGAAAATCTGGGCCGAAGTAACTGTTCTGCTGCAGTGCTGAGTCGTGGGAGCTCTATGCTTGCAGAATCAGGCCTGTAGTCAGACAAGTCAAACACTGTTATGTGATAGCTGTCAGCTCTAGAAACTGTTTACATTCTGTATGTTCCAGTCTGCACACTGAGTAAAAGTTAAAAAGGGAAGGGGGGACAGTGGAGGGGCTGGTGGAAGTTTGCATGCAATAGGAACTCAGATGAAGTATACCTCTAAATCTGTATCAAGTTAAAATATTGCTGAGACATGATTCAGATCTCTCTTTTCATTCTATTCCAGTGTCATTCAGCCCCTCTGCCTAGCTTGCCCCCTTCTAAGAAAGTGTATTACAGGAGTGTCATTGCACAACAACAATTGGTTGCAACCTCAAGGTGAGTTAGCAGCCGGATGTTTTTATGGGATCACAAGGGTACTGCCTATTTCAGCCTCATTCATTCCGTCTGAGGTCCCAACAAAGGGGATGACAAGACAGTACAACAAATTGACCCCTGCTCCAAGAAGCTAGATAGGGTGGAGAGAAAGTGGAGGCCTCTATTCTAAATCCATGAGAGGAGAAGACAAGATAGTGGGTAGAATTGCCAGGAGTCCTTTGAGTTGCTGATGGAACTGGTGTCTCATTTCAGATGCCTCAGGAGCAGACATTATGACACTAGGATATGGAGTCACAGGAGAAAGAGTGGCTGATTTTTGGAGATGCAGCCAGAAAAGTGTTGTTGTTATTAATGGATAGTATTACTGTAGTGCCTAGGAACCCCTATCAAGGACAGGACCCCATTGTCCTAGCTGCTGTACAGTTAAGTAACAAAGCCCCTGCCCCATGTAACTTAGAATCTGTTTGGTCAGACAGGACACTGTAGGTGGATTTAACAGACAAATTGGGTGGAAATAGGTTGGAAGGATGAGATAGCAATAAAACAAACAGAGTTTAACAGAAAAGCAGAGTCACAACTTGTCACTTGCCTAACCAATGCCAGATGGGAATGATTTGCAGGCATCGTGGCAGAGGTAGGTTTTACAGAAGGATTTGAAAGAAGAGAGGGTGGCAACTTTACAAATTTTGACAGAGAGATTTTCCCATGTGAGGTGGGAAAAAAATGTTGACTGTCTCTTTGGAATTTTAGATATGCGTGTTTGTCAGTCTTTGTATGCTGGATTGTCAGTTACTCATATGCTTGTTTGTCACTACTGTATTCAACTGAAAAAAAAACCCAAACACTAAAGATCAAAAAGTTTATAGATTCGTGAGGCTGAACAGTTTCTTCTTGTCTTTGTCTATTTTAAAAAAAAATCTGAATTGGAAGATGAGAACCTGCCCACTACAAACTCATACCCAGATAATTATAGGATCAGACAACAGGAATGTACTTTTTCAAACAGAGACTAGTAAATGCTTGCTGTAGCCAAATGGGCCTATTCAGCAAAATCCATGGCGAAAAGTATAAAGGTTATCCAAGAAACAGCTTTGAGGTTATACTGGGTGTGGGAAATGAAATAGACAGGCATTAAAAAGGGGGAAACATTGATGAAGCTGATTGCTTTATCCAATGTCAGAAAGTGTTTTTGTTTTTTATTCTAATCCTTTTGTCCTCTCCCCATGTATGTTTTTTAGAATTAAAATAACTAGTTAAAATACTTTCAAGTGGGACATAATTTTAATTACAAGATTCTAGCTGCATATCAATTGTTACAGTAAGTATTGCCCTTCTCATGGTACTAGGAGAGGCTGAAATTGTATTTGTAACAAGAGTGGGGGTATCTTTTGAGGTTTGGGTTGATCTGAATTTGAATTCTGATAGGATTGAAAATTTTGGTTCATAACAACTGTCAGACTTGTTCAGTGATGAATTTGATATCTGTCCCGAGACAGTCAGGCAGGTGGGGATTTAAAGATAAAGGTCCAGTTAGCAAATGAACTGGAGGGGAAGGGGTCACTCGTGGAACCTGTTGCTGGCCTCTTGGAATTGCATGGAATGCAAAACACAGATCAGCCTATGGTAAGGACCTCTGGCTGACCAGGCTTCTAACTCTTCTGAGGTCTGACAGTTTTCTAGCCTCTCTGGACCCTTTTTTTGCCAACAAACTTTCAGTCCAGATTCAAGAGCTGATGCATGAACTTTTGACTTTAGCTAACTTTCTATGCGATATCTTATCAAAAGCCTCACTGAACCCACACTAGATAAATTACAGCCACAGCCCTCTCTTTCCTTTCTTTTTCTGATTCACTTCCTCCCAGAATTCTCTGGCAAAGCAGTCACTTGACCCAATCTGTTATTGGTGAACCACTTGGTCATTTTCCAACCTATCTCTAAATTCTGGACCATTTCCCCGCGAATAAACAAGATTCTAAATGCATCAGTCAGATTCCTGGCCACAACTAAATTGTCTGGTCATGTGGCTCCTGAGCTACGGCCTTACACTGTGTCTCCCAGTCTGTAAGTGCAGAATAATTTTTTATCCTTATTCACAATCAGTAATTCAAGGTCTTGCACCACCCGATTTATCATATTTCCTTATAACTCAGTTTCTGAAGGTGTCTCAGATCCTACAGCTCTAGATTGATGTCTGCTCCCCAAGTGCCACCTTTGCATAGCTGATACAAGTGAGCACAGTATGGCTAAATTATGCACATTATAAATATTATGATTCTAAATTACCTGTATCTCCTCCACAAAGGGAGCTAGGCATCACTGTAGAAAGCTCAGTGAAAATCTCTGCTCGGTTTGCAGCTGCGGTCAACAAAGCTAACAAATTGTTAGGATGCATAAAGAATGTTATAATGCCTTTATATAAATCATTGGGGCTGTCTCATCTGGAATACCACGGGCAGTACTGGTCATCCCCTCTCAAAAAAGATATTGCAGAACTAGAGGAGGTTTAGAGAAGGGTGATGAGACTGATCAAGGGCCTGAAACAACTCTGCTGTGAAGAGAGATTGAAAAGATTGGGATTGTTTACCTTAAAAAGACAAAAAGGAACATGATAAAATAATGAATGATTTAGAGCTTCTGTTCCCGCATCTCATAGCACATTCAAAGAAATAAAAAGTGGGAAATCCAAAAGTGATAAAAGGAAATACTTTTCCACACAACATATAATTAGACTGTAGAACTCACTGCCACCGGATGGCACTGAGGCAAGAATTTAGCAAGATTCAAAATGTGATTGGACATTTATCAAGAATATCCAGAGTTTTAATTAATGATAACAATATTCTGGAAGGGCCATTAAAACTCATGCTTTGGGGTTTAAACCAATATCTAACTATTAGAGACCAAGATGGAGGGGAAAGGGAGATTTACTCTCCATCTGCCTATGGTGAGGTTTTTACATCTTCCTCTGACACATTTGGTAGTGGCCATTGGCAGAAACAGGATACTGGGCTAGATGGACTTCAGCTCTTCTCCAGTCTGGCAATTCCTATGCTCTTATGGCCAAAATTATAGAAAGAATACACTATTTTTTTGGGTGTCCAGCCTACACATCTGAAGTCTGATCATTCAGAGGAGCTGAGTACCCACAACTCCTGATGAAGTCAATAGGAGGTGCAGGTGCTCAGTAAATCTGAAAATCAGGGCTTAAACACCAGATCCAGCACCACTGAAATCAATGGGATTTTTATCATTGATGTCACTTGGAGCAGAATTTGGACCCTAATGTATGCATCTCAGCTTGAATACCTGGAACACTAAGTCAGAATTAATTAGCACTTTTTAAAATGTTCGTCTCTGTTCATTTTGTCTGGACTATCTCACTTTGGAATTCTAGGAAGATCCCTTGCTAAATACATAACTGTCAGGAGCTAGACTTTCCTTGCTAATATTGGTTTCCCCAGCAGAATTCATGTATGATCCTTTCTAAAGAATACATTACCTTGAGTTTCTGGTTCCCCAAGTGAGACTAGGTTATAGTACCCCATACAGAGACAGGAGATATATTAAAATAATAAATAAATGGTCATCCTAGAAGTTCCAGGAATCACTTCAACTAGCACTGAAGTGCAGGTCTAGAGTGGACTGCGGTAGCTGTTTAACAGTGCATAGCAATACTGCACATTAGGAAGCAGTCAATAAGATTGCCATATCCAATTAAAACTGTAGAGGATTTAGGTAGGCAGAATGCAGTTACCTCAAATTGCAATGTCTAGGACATGGGTCCAACACTCCTAGTCTTGTGAAAAGTGCCACAAGCTATTTAATTATGATGAGTAATCAAGCCTAGACCGGGTTGAATACATTATTTTTTCAATTTGCTGGCAAGTATTGAATAATCAAAAACAAAAAGTCATTTTGGAGTTACTCAAAAGTGAAATTTTTTAAATTCTTCGGTGACTCAAAAAGTTTTAAAAAATAAATTTTGGGTCAATCTAACACTAAATGTTTTGTTTCGATTTTGAGGGGGTTATTTCCCCTATAAAATGGAAGGAATTTTCAAAAGGAAAAGGCATTTTGAATTGAAAAATCAAAACATTTCATTTAAAAAATGTCAAACAGAAACACTTTGACTTTTTCTGAATCCCCCTCCACCCCACAAAGAACAATTCAGCAAAAACATCACGAATTAATGAATCATTTTCGTGTCACTGAACCTGCATTTTTTTGCTGAAAAAAGTTTCAGCAAAAAAATTTCGCCCAGTTCTAGTCAAGACTTCTATTGTTATAATTTATTGGTATTACAGTAGCACCCACAATGTGCTAGGCACTGTCAAAGCAACTAATAAGACACAATCTCTGCCCCAAAGAGCTCATACTCCGAGAAGATGAGCAACAAACTAAAGGTAAGAGAGAGAGATAAAATATACAACCAATTTATAAACACACACATGTACATACTATCCCAATCTGACTTTCTGCCTTATCATTACTACATTATTAATTGGCTAATTTCTTGTAGGCCTTGTGGCAAACTCTCCCATCTTGAGGGAACTGAAGGAAAGAGTAGTGGCCTTACAAACTAGTATACCCACCACTGTGGTCTCCCTAGTGCCCAGTACATTTAAATTCAATCCTGGTTGATAAAGCCCTTTATAATAATCGACTGTCCAACCAGGTCATATCCCCACCCCTTAGGCAATAACTAAGGGCAGGTCTATTCTTACAACACTGCAGCTACACCACTGTAGCACTTCCAGAGAAGATGCTACTACGCTGATGGGAGAGCTTTTCCTATTGGCATAGTTAATCCACCTCCACAAGAGAACATAACACAAGAACGGCCCTACTGGGTCAGACCAAAGGTCCATCTAGCCCAGTATCCTGTCTTCCGACAGTGGCCAGTGGTAGGTGCCCCAGAGGGAATGAACAGAACAGGTAATCATCAAGAGGTGGTAGCTATGGCGATGGGAGAAGCCCTCCCATTAACATACTGCTGTCTACACTGGGGGTTAGGTCGGTGTGACTATGGATTTTTCACATCTCTGAGCGATGTAGTTATGCCGATGTAAATTTATAGTGTAGACCTGGTCTAAGATGCTGCCCTTGCTGCTAAGTGCACCCGTCAGTCAATGTACTACAGAGTCTTTCTCTCTCACTGGGCAGTGCTATTGTATTTACAAAGAAAGAGAAAATATTCCACTGGTAAAAAAGCAACAAACCTCCAGAAAAGAGTCAGTTCTTAAACCAGAACCACTACTTTCACTATTCCATTTGACTCTGAATTGTCGTTGTTGGATCCTCTGCCCTTCCTTGCAAGTGGGCATGAGGAGGTTTGTTTTGGCTGGAATTAGACAGGCACAGGTGGTATCACCAGCTGTAAATTGGAGGAGGCACTTCCTGATTATGACCACTGCCTACACTTAAATCATTGCCAAGGGGGAAGATGCTGGAGAGTGTAGAAGCCTTCTCTTACTCCAAGAAAGGACCTGGAATGTGTTCATAATTATACTTTGCAAGTCTATAACGCCTTTCACCTGAAGATTCAAGGTTCCTTACAAATATTTGATTTTGCAAAACCCCTGTGAAGTAGATATGTATTATCCACATTTAACAGATGGGTAAACTGAAGTACAAGGTGGCTCGAACCAAAATACTCACATGTATGTGCCTAAAGTTAGGTGCCTAAATCCATATAAAAGTCAGTGGGGGAATGGGAGCTGAGAGTATTCAGCACAACTGAAAACCAGACCATTTTTTAAAGTGCCTAAATATGGATTTAGATAGCTTCCTACCTTGGGTAAGATCCTGGTCCCACTGAAGTCAATAGGAGTTTTGCCACTCCCTTCAAAGGAGACAGGATTTCACCCCCGTTTTTAGGCATCCACGTTTGGTCTGAGTGACTTGTCTAAGATCACACAGCAAGCCAATCATCTTGGTTTAGTAGCCAGGAATCCTGACTTCTCACTCTTTGCTCTAATTTTTAGATGACACTGTCAAAGACACTGCATAGACGCTGCATTTGCAGCAGCTCTATTATTCTCAAATACAAGTATACAAAATTGTGTGTAGTTAAGTTTTTTATTACGAGGTTAGAGTTTTTATTAGTTGTTGCTCATTTCCCTGGGCAATCACCTTCCGACAAAGAAGGCCTGTGCTGCTGGCCCTGACATGCCTTGTTTTTAAGGAACTTTAGGTATTTTGTCTCCATACCTATCCATATGCAAGCTCTTGCACTGGGAATGATCATTGTTTGCTTGTGGTCTCAGTTTTTATTCATGGTGTCGAAATTAGGTAAGTCATACAGAACACACAATACATACATGCACGAAGCAAAGAGAGAGAGAAAGGCTATAGAATTTACCCACCAAAGAGCTGCTCTCCCACACACAGGGAGAGAGAAAGATTAAAGATTAAAACTACCTCAGGGTACTGATGAGATCTAAGTGACTGGATGCTAAGCCAAACACCCACTCCTGGGGTGCAAAGCCACACTCGCTGTCACTCAAACCAGGTTTTCTTTCCCCCCACCACCACCTCCACTATTTTTACAGACCAAAGAATTAAATAAAAATATTCTTTACACTGAAAAAAGGTGTGGAGCAACATGCGTGGGGTTTTAGTTGGTGGTGTTAGTGCAATGCACTTGCCTTGCACCTCTGGAAATAGGAGTTCACATATTGGCTTTGTTTAAGGAGTGAATTTTTTGGTGGTCCCATTCTGATCTTCATTTGTCAGTATCCTAAACCCATTGAACTACCATCTATTTCTATTAAGGAGAGGCTCAGGATAGTTATTGCAAGGTGGTTGTAATTCCAGATTGATCCGAATTGGCAGAGTTGCATGGGGGAAGTTTTCACAGTCCTCTCCTGCATTTTGTGTAGTTCTAACTAATCCTATTTGTCCCTCAGTCCATGCATATTAAACTCACTCACCTTTTTGTAATTCATTAAGGTATATTTTACCTAGCAGATGTGAAAATTCTTTTCTCTCAGTGAGACTGCATTAAATTACCCAGCTCAGGAGAACACACCTGGAGTACTTCCTGAGTGACAGCTGGGAGATCAGCACTGGTACATCCTCCTGTTGCTATGATGTGGCAGGCAGGGGTGTGGACTGGGCAGGAATTCTGGCCAAGCATTCACATTTATGTCTGTGATTCACAGCTGATGGCTGTGGAAACCTTATGGATGTAGGCCTGTTCATATGAGTCCTTCCTACCTCCATATACCTCCCATACTCTCAGCGGTGAAAACACCGCTGGCCCCTGTGCAGTGTTACTGTTAATCTCTCAGTGGTGGAGGAGGTCATGTGACTGTGGCCACTGGAGGTCACAGAACATGTGGAAGTTGCTCATAGCGCCACTGACATTTGGGTTCTATTTCTAGAGCCTATGCAGTTTAAGGAAGGGAACCTGTCATAGAGAGCCGCTATTCCTTACTCCTTCCTACTTCTGCTACGCCCTTTCTGCACAATTCAGAATGACTCTGATGCTTAACTTGCACAAAGCAGATGCCACCATCAGCAATATGGTGTTAGCTGCCTTTAGGGTGACCAGATGTCCTGATTTTATAGGGACAGTCTCAATTTTTGGGTCTTTTTCTTATATAGGCTCCTATTACCCTCCACCCCCGTCCCGATTTTTTGCACTTGCTGTCTGGTCACCCTAGCTGCCTTTCCTCTTCATGAATTGCCTTCTGACCCCCCATTAGTACAAACTGCTTTGACTTCCTGCCATGCCCCATGGGAGAAGACCATAAAGACCTCCATTTCCAAAGTGATATGTAAAGTTTTTGCTGAACAGTTTCTATTGACTTAAATAGGTATTGCTAAATAACACACATGCAAAGCTTTGCAAATGGAATGGTGTTGAAGATCATTACATAACTAATGTTAGTGAAGTCCTGTCAGATCCTCAGGTGAACAGTGCCATACAAGGGAAAAGTATTTTTTTTTTTTATTATTAATCGTGTGCTTGCAGAGTTCTCTGTTTGTTTCCCTAAAAGGACTGACATGACTCAAATGTCTAAAGTCTGACAAAGATTGAGAATTTCTTTAAGGGATTAATCCAAACTTTGGAGTAATGATAATAATAGTTATTATTATTTATTATTTTATTATGCCATTTCATTGACAAGGGCCTAAGTAACTAGATTATTGGGTGAAATTTTTTGGCCTGTGTTTATAAGGTCACATTCGATGATTGTAACCGTCTCTTCTGGCCTTATACTCTATCAGTCTATATCTTGAGAATCAGTAGGAAGCTTCACACTACACTGCTACTGAAACTGCTTCCTCTCCTGCCATTCTGACCATATCTCCCTGGCTTCCACCCTCCCATCAGGTTAAAACTTCTCTTCATTTTAACTTTCTGCACAGCTCTGCCCTGCCTACATCTCTGCCCTCATCAACTCCTACACACCACTCCATTCCCTAGTCTCCACCCAAGCTTCTCTCATGATTGCTCCTTTTGTCTACTTCACCCACTCCTTATACTTTGCACTTTCATCTTGCCCCTTCTGATTGGAACTGCTTGTTGCTTAATATTCATTATGCACCCTCCTTCATAAACTTTTTTGTTACTCCCCTGTATAGGGAGGAGTTCCAGCTATCAAAACTACACCCTGTTCTGTGTTTGTGTTTGCTCTGCAGTATGTTACACTAGCTTATACCTATGTGTGCCTTTAGACGTAAAATCTCTGGGGCATTGACTTTCAACAGGCACTGTCATCTGTTCGGCACATCCCACTCATTGCACAGTGTTATGGACACTTGGCGCTATTTAAATGATAGATAATAAAAACATAAATGCATATGCAATTAATTTTCGGTCTTCATAATTAAAAGCAAACAGTTTGAGTGTTTTCTTCACACACATTAATAGCCTCCCCAAGAAATATGTTTAAAACATACATTTGAAATAATAATTGTGTTATGACCACTAGTAGTTGTGACCTAGCAGAATTAAACAGACTGTAATGAGGAGGTGAAGTGCCACATACGCCCTCACACTGTGTTCTTCCTCCTCCTCCTCCCCACTTCATCTCTTCTGGTGGCAGTCAGGGAAGCTGGGAACCAAACCGTGGGAGACATTCTGCTTGAAGCTCTTAAGGGAGCTATACCAGCTGCTGTGTTGGCAGCCTTGCAGTTTTGCTGTCTTGTCTTCCTGAATATAATTGCTTGCTGTTGATTTTTCTTCGATTCTATGGAATGTATATGGTTATCAATCTGAGACTCAGATCTTATACAGACCCATGATAAACTCTAAGATTTGGATGGGGAGGGGTTAGAATAAAAGGAATCAATCCCATACATATTCTTGTGTATATTATATGCTACCTCCATACCATGTGTGTATTTAATCTGTTTTAAGAAATCGGAAATAAAATGAAAAACACAGATTATGCTCTCTAGATCTGTGCAGTAAATTGGGAAGGAAAGGGCAGCCGCCTCTGCAGAAATATTACCTGTTATCTTCTTAGGTGTCCCAAGAGAGCACTCAGTAGGGTTGGGATCCATGCAAGGGGAAGAGGGAGGAACTGAGCTGGCTGGGCAGATAGGAGGGTCTGTGTAGGTTGGGGATATAATTAGGGGGGCACAGATCTCTCATTCCACACACCCACATATGCACCCTGCAGCCATGCAGAGCTCACATTTGGGCTATATTCCCTTTCCTGGCCCCTTCATGGCTGGGAACCCTGGACCAACTATGGCTGGGGATCGAGGGCTCTTGGTTGCAGAGTGTCACTAAACCTTTGCAACAATCCAAGGGTTTCTGTGGGTTTTGGAAGTGAATCTATGTTTCAGTCTTTGAGGGATGCGAGGAACCCAGCTACCTAATGGAATAACTTACACCTTCTTCCAGCTCTTCAGCATGTAAATTACACCCACTCAGACACCCTTATGCATCAGTAGAACAGGTGTAAGTAGGTTCAAGTAGGTCTTTTGCATATAAGTGACTCTAACTTACACACTTTTATGCATCGTTTCTGAATTTCAACCACAAACTGTTGGCTGAATGCATGAATTACTGGGTAAAATTCTATGGTCTGGGTTACACAGGAGGGCAGACTAGTTCAGGGGTAGGCAAACTTTTTGGCCCGAGGGCCACATCTGGGTATGGAACTTGTATGGTGGTCTATGAATGCTCATGAAAATGGGGGTTGGGGTGCGGGAGGGGGTGAGGGTTCTGGCTGGGGGTATAGGCTCTGGGGTGAGGCTCGGGATGAGGGGTTGGGGGTGTAGGAGGGTGCTCTGGGCTTGGACCAAGGGATTCGGAGGATGAGAGGGGGATCAGAGCTGGGGGAGGGGGTCAGGGGTGCAGGCTCTGGGCGGTGCTTACCTCAAGCAGCTCCCAGAAGCAGCGGCATCTTCCCCCTCCAGCTCCTACACGGAGACGTGGCCAGGCAGCTCTGCACACTGCCCTGTCCACAGGCACTGCCCTTGCAGCTCCCATTGGCTCTGGTTCCTGGCCAATGGAAGTTGCGGGGGCCGCACTTGGGGCAGGGGCAGCATGCAGAGCCCCCTGGCTGCCCCTACGCATTGGAGCCAGAGGGGGGACCTGCTGCTGCTTCCAGGAGCCACGTGGAGTGGGGCAAGCCCCCAACCCTGCTCCCTGGCAGGAGCTCAAGGGCCGGATGCGGCCCTCAGGCCGTAGTTTGCCCACTGCTGGACTAGATGATCATAATGGTCCCTTCTGGCCTTAAAATCTATGAAAATTAGCCCACAGCTTGTAAACACTTCAGGAAGGAAGGTCTGAAATAGATGTGAGGTGCTCTTATGAAGGTGTGGTATTCTTTGTGCTGAGCTTGTAGTATACAGGTCACTGGATCCCACTGATTTTGTTTCTTTCTTTTGCCATTTTCCCTATTGCACCTATCCAATGCCTTAGGCATATTACAACCAGTTAAAATACAAAATGTAAAACATAATCAACCAAAAAAGAACAGATCTCCTGATAAAGAGTCCCAAAATCCCAGCCACAGTCTCCTAAGGAAGAGTCCCAAAATCCCAATCCTAAATCAGATTCCTTCCATTATTCCTCAACCCCTGCCAGCCAATCCCACCACCCTACCTTGGCCCCAGAAAAAGTCTTGGAGAACAGGTTTCCAAAGGTCAGGGGGGCTGTAAACAGATCCATGGCACTTAAGCCCTCGAGATCAGAAAATCCTTTGGTAGGGCCAGGTTTTGCACCAGCTTCCATGCTGTGTCATTGCATGAGATATGACCAGGGCACAATACGAGCTTCTCCTTTAAAGCATTGCAAAAGGCACTTCTACCCTGCTTTCTCTTGGGGAGTGCTATGGCTGTCACATCACTTGCTCCAGGCTTTCTCCCTTCCAGTTCCACCCCATAATCTAATCATGTTGGAAGGCATGTAAGACAAGTGTACCTCACCCTTACCTCCCAAACTAGTTATCTAGGGCAACCCAGGAGAAGGCTGTGATTTTACCCCGGCTTCAGTGGCACACATCAGAAGCTGGAGATGAGGCTAAGTGTTCTAAGCACCAGACTGAGAAAATAAAACACTGTGATCCCTGGGTTCAAGTGCTCTAGAGGAATTAACTTAGCCCTTCTTCCTTACAGAGTAGATAAATTGAGTTCCATACAATTTGATGTGTGGACAATGTTTTGCATGAATCCCTTGTATGTCTGCACCATAAAGAGCTTTTGGAACTCTTTGTAAGAGTAAAGGTTTATTGCAATGTCTTTGATCAAAATTTCACTCCCCACACTGTTGTGCAATGTCGCTGCCCCTTGCTCCCAGAGGTGGCTGCATTTCTGTTGTGCTGTATGTACAGTATTTAAAGCATTTGGCATGAAAGTGCTACCAAAGTGTGATGATAATATTTTACAACCCTAATTAACATTATTGTAGTGCCTAAGGGCGTATGCAAAACCATTTTGAGTGGGAGGAGAGAAGGTAGCACTGTGAACATTTTTGTGGTTTTGCAGGGCAATGCACAATCGCGTTTTCTCATGGGAACCATGCAGTATGCCAGAGAGAAAAGCTGCATGCACCTCTGTGTCTAGTCCATTGGTAGACTCATGGCCCAGACCCAAAGGTAAAGGATATTACAACAGCCATCTCTGTGTTAAGTAAGAGTTCGTCTATCTCTACTTCCATCCCCTGCAGCGGTCCTAAATACAGTGACTATTCCATTTCTGTACATGCACCTAGAGCCTAAGCTTGATGTTCTTCCTCAGGCAAAACTGCCTTTGAAGTCAGTAGCAGTTTTGCCTGAGGAATGAGTTCAGGATTGAACAACTGCTGATTTGTGGCACCAGTTTGTTAGACTGAAAACAGCAACCTCTACAGTAACCTGCCTATTTCTTGATCTCAGGACACAAAGCAAGTGGAGCATGCACGCCTTCTAAACTCCTACCCATCCATATTATGTGTGTGTGGGTGGAGGGACAGACAATGAGAAAAACAGAGGGGCCTTGTGTAGCATTTCTGGCACTCAAAGGATCTGGATCATAAACATTCAGACAGAATTTGCCATAGAAACCTTTATAGCAAAGTAAACAGGTTTTACACAAGCCAATATATATATATATGGTTAACACAATTATTTCCAAAGAGTTATAATGAAAAAAGACAGACAAACACAGGGCTTTGTGACTGTATCACAAAATAAAAATGAGGCAGTTAATTAGTCTTGCTTTTTCTGAAAATTATCTAGGAGGCTTAGGATACTTAAATCTCCAATCCAGTTGAAGAGGGAAAAGTTACCTTCAGAAAAAAGGGATGGAAACACTTTTAGAGCAGCCTTTGAGTGAGGAAGCACTACCACTTAGATACAAGGAGGCTCACTATGAAAACCACCTTTTCAACCTTTGTCAGGGCAATGGTTATTGTTACCCCTTTTGACCTGGATGGATAGCCAACATTCGGAGGTTGTGGGTTGTTTCTGTTAAGAGGGGAAATTGATGACAGATTTAGGTATTTTTGATGCAATCCTGTTTATTTACAAAAAATTATAAAAAGAAAGAAGTACACAAAGTTCTGTTTTCCTGAACACAGTAGGAATGAAACAGGAGGCAGTTTCTTTGCTCACAGTTCCAAATCTCTTTCCA
Organism: Trachemys scripta elegans; assembly: GCF_013100865.1. Taxonomy (NCBI): domain Eukaryota; kingdom Metazoa; phylum Chordata; order Testudines; family Emydidae; genus Trachemys; species Trachemys scripta. The sequence continues at coordinate 49,770,113 of NC_048308.1, forward strand.
GCCAGCACTCTGCCCAAAAAGCTCTCTAGTGTTTTTTTCCCTCAGAATCATGCTACAAGTGCTTCTTTTGCTGTTTGCTGGCTTTCTACTTCTCTTTGCCTCCTTCTCTAGTTGCTTCTGGGTGCTTTGACTTACCCAAACAACCTCTTCCCAGCTCCCTATTTGCATTCAGTCCACAGCAAAACTCCTCTACCCATGTAGCTCAGCTTCTGACTAACATTGCATATGGCCTTCCATTTTGATCAGTGGCTTATAATGTTTCAGCTACCGTACTCCAAAAAGGAGCCTAACTGCTTTATCCTGTATGAAGGGTGTTTTGTTCACCAGCTTTAACAAGGTTTCACCCAACTCCATTATGACAGTATTTGTTATTTTGCTAAGATTTCTGAAATGGGCAACTAGCATGGACAAAAAGCAGGTTTCCTGTAAGAAAACATAAAAAAGGCAGCAGGCCAACTTCTGCCTTGTTATATCAGTCCAAATTCACTGTGACTTCACAGAGGCTGCGTGAGTGTCACTGAGGGCAGAATTCAGCCCTATATCCATTTAAAATGTATGTTTTATTTTCTACAAACTTGTTTAGATCACATTTTGGTTTTCAGATGCTGTTAAGTATGTAGTTGATATGGTGGATGATCTACCATAGAGTTCCTGAATAAATCCTTTTAAAAGCTGTCTGACATGATAGTTAAAAAATTGAAAAACAAACTCAGTTTTGTTTGAATGTGGTTATCAAAGAGTTAGCACATGACTCAGCCTCCTAGCAGGCAAGTACATATGCAAACGAACAAGTATGAATTTTAGTAGCATACTGATAACCAATGTAGTAATTTTAAGGCAATGGAAAAATGTTCTCTAAAAAGAAAAGAGCTAAGTTTCTCCTATTTAAAAATATCACATGTAGTCTAAAATTTGCAAGAAAGGAATCTGTATTTGAGGTGAGCACCTAACATTAATTAAACCTGTTTTATTACATTTCTAGATTTCCCCTGTTTTGAGTTCTCATTCTTTACACTTTGTCCTTTTTCCCCTCTTACACACTAAGCAGGATTTAAATTGTTTCACATTCTCAAATTATCCTTTAATCAATTGCTTGGCCTTGCTTTTTGAATATTGGCTAAATATTGTATACTATATAGCTTTCCCTCAGTTTACTTGGTCTGAGGATACTTTGTATGTTTTAAAAATCCATAAAATTAAAATGAACTTCTAATAAAGCAATAATGGAGGAGAACTAGATTAAAATTGTAATTCAGTTCAGCCTAGAATCACATAATTGGTGAGCCAGGACACAATGCCTCATCTTGATATTGAACAAAAATAAATCCTTTCTTTTTGTTTTGGGTTTTTTTGTCAAGTTTTCACAGAAAAGAAAAATCTACAAAAAAGGGAATCAATTCACCATATTCTAATCAAACTGGTACACAAAGAGACTAGAAACTATTCCCTGAAATAGCATTGCAGCTGTCATCATTAGATGGCATTATTAAAATCAAGGAGACAGTAAAAAATAGCCTTGCTGGAAGATTTCGGTACAGAGTTTGTTTTATTCTGTATACACCTCACTATTTTTTGCTGGTTCCATTGGGAATAGTATTTTGATTCATTGCATAGTTAATATCGGCAACAAATTAATAGTCTATATTAATTCATGGTTTGTGTCATTACTACATTTATCAGTACTTCCAGGAAACTTTACCTAAATTACAAGTTTGATTCTTGATCCTAACCAGTAAAAGTCTCTGTAAATAACAGACTGCATTCCCATTAAAGAGCTGTCTAATAACAAATGGAAAGAACAATTTCATATAAAGCATAATTTCACTATTATCAGGACAATAATTTTAAGATTATTAACATAGTATTGAATTACAAATACTTCCTTTACTTTTATAAAAGTTTCACTTTTTATTACTGGTTTGACTGATTACTAGTTTAGAATAAATGTTTGTATATTTATAGTCATTGACATGGGAGAGGAGAAAGAGGACACAGTCATTTACTTGCTTTCAGATCTAGACAAAGGAATAATGGCTAAATCTGAAAATATACTGGGTGTCAGTTGGCTCAAAAGGCAGAGTTTTTCCCTTCTAGGTCCCCAGTTTGAATGCAGCTCATGTTGGTAAGTCACTGGAAGTTGTTCGCATTTGAAGGCCTATGTATAAGTGGTCTGGTTCTTAGTAAGCCACCATCACAACTGTCAATCATCAATGATAATAGAATTATAATAATCTGCATCTTTGTTGGCAGTCTCAGATAAGAGGGCAGGAACTGGATGGCCAAGTCCAATTAATTGCTTTTTCATCCCTAGATGTGGTTCTTCTGGGTCAGTGTTGAGGATTGATGTAGGAAAGCCTTTAACTATGCTTTGGATACAGAATTTCATTCCCAAAGACTATCACATTGGCACATGTCATCAGCACTATTTTCACTTAGAAGAGCAGCATTTCAACTTCACTTCTGATTTTCAATCATGCATCTGTATAGACTGTTTTTCAACTGGGGTATTATCAATTCCACCCCTGCATCTTCCATCTCTGCCACTTTCACACTGGCTAAATTTACAACAGCCCAGTTCAGAGACACCAGTGGCAGAACCCTTCCACCTTCCCCTGTTAACTTGGGCGAGGAAGATCTATCATGGATACCCAACCTGCCTCAGAGGGAATTTTAAGAAGCGCCCAGAATAACGTCTGTTTTCAGCTGCCTGCCTTGTCCTTTGGTTAGAAGAATTCACCAAGAAAACAAATGTGAAAGAGGCAGAAGCATCTGACGCGAACCATCTGCTGTCTCTAGGACAGACCCCCCTGGATTGTTAGCTCCTGCAGCAGCTCTTGGGGATGTGAAAGTTTCTGGCTGAGCTAAAGGAGAAAACTGTGGCCGCTAAGAGAAGGGCAGGGACTAAAGACGATTCTTCACAAGCCGGTGGGTGAGCAGGGGCGGGTTTGAAGAGGCGCCCAGCAAACCTCCTGGGAAAAGCCGGTTTCCTCCCTCAACGGCCCCAGGCCGGACCGCCCGCGAGTCGGGGCTGAGGGGAACAACGAGAGCTTGGCGGACGGGACCGTCAGCGCCCGGAGCCGGCTCAGCCAGGCTCTCCCCGGCAACCCCCGCGGGGGTCGGGGCAGCGGCGGAGGACGGAACTCCCCGCCTAAAGCAGCTCCGCTTCCCCCACCCGGGCCGGGCCCGCCGCGCCCCGCTGCTCCCTCCCAGGCCGCGCCAGCCGGGCCCGCAGCCGCCCCCACCCCTCCGCGGCCCACGCCAGGATCTGCGTCACGCGGCCGCGCGTGGGAGGGCGCCGGAGCGCGGCGCATGGAGCAAGAGCGGAATCTCCCCATGTGACCGCGCGGGAGGGGGCGGCGGGGGCGGGAGGCGGCTCCCTCCGACCCGCCCTCCTTGCGTGCGCGCCCGGCGAGCCCCGGCCAGGGAAGAGGTGGAGGGGCCCGGCTCGCCCACCCGCCCCGTCCATGGGAGAGGAGGAGTCTGGGCTGGCAGCGCGCAGGCGGGGGGGTCCTTGGCAGTAACTTCGGGGCTGAGTCTGCAGCGGCGGGGCAGGACGGAGGAAACCCCCGGGCGGCCGGCGGCGGCGGCAGCAGCGGCACCATCCTCTTGCGAAGTATGTATGTCCCCCCTGCGCGGCGAGGGTGCATGGAGACGGCTAGTGCCCCGCGAGCGTGTGCGCTGCCTGCTGCAAAACTTGGGATCCGCTGCAAAGTCTGGCCGGGGGTGCGCGTGCAGACAGCCTGTTGCAGAGTGTGTGTTAACCCACGGCATTACCCTGTTGCAAATCATGTGTCGTCTAGATACGTACCTGTATTTTTGTGAAGTGGATGTAGCGTGCAGCGCAGGAGTGTGGCTCCTCTTGCAAAGTGTGCTTTATCTTTTGGAAAGTGTGTGAATATATATATGTTTGCGTGTATGTGTTTATATATCTTACAGCAAAGGGTCTGTGAAAGCTACTGCAAGGGAAGTGAAAAGTTATTGTTCAGCCTTGCTTAGGTGCTCGGATGCCATGATGATGAGGGGCTGTGTACTATAGTTGTAGATACATTAAGGACGAGAAGGATGGGCGTGGGAAGGGAGAGAGAAGGATAAAATGGACTGTAAAAAGAAAAAAAAATGCTGCTTCTCTGCCCTGTGGGGTGTTTTCGTTGCTGCTGCTGAGGAGTTTATTCCTGCTGCTGCTGCTGCAGATTGCCGGAAGGAGAGGGCGGATTCGTGTGTGTGTGTGTGGGTGATTCCCAGAGAAATCCAGTGCAAAAGGGATGAGGGAGTAGGCGGAAAGTACAGAAACATCCTTGCATTGTCTCTTCCTTCAGAGTTGGGGGAGGGGGTGCAATCCCAACTGTACCAGTTAGGGCATTGGGTGTGAGGCTGTGGGCTCTGTGTCCCAGAGCTCTGGGTAATAGAAGGATTTTGCAATTGCACAAAATGTTAATGATTTTACTTCATAAAAAGTATTGTAAAGGTTAATTTACTGCTTCATTAGTTGTTTTGTCTCGATTGGGTTTGTTGTATCTCATTGCTAAAAGAAACACTAAAAATCTCTCTTGGCATTGTGTCTTCAAAAATAACTTCATCTGATCTGTAGAAACACAGATTAGGTAAAAATAAGTGCAATTCTTTTGTGCTTGGGTGTCTGTTTTACTTCATATCCAGTACATACACCCACATGTGCAGTAATATGCTGTTCATGCTTGTGTACACACGTCATTAATAGAAAATCAAAACCACCTTAATAAACGGACCTACAAAGGTCATGTGTCTTTATAGGGATCTCCAAAACCTAGGTGAAAGTGTTGGGTTACTGATTCTAGGTGTCTTGTTTCTCCCAAATTCAGGGATTGTGAAGAGATTTTTACATACAAATTTAAATATAAAACTGAAAAATATGTTTCTGGTATCTGGTTTGTTTGTTTTTCCTTTCAGGCCAATTCTGTTATGATCCAAGTTGCACCTTAGTTGTGTGAAAGACGGGACATCTGATCTATGAATTTGGTTGTAACTAATATGTTTGCAGCCATAAACAAAACTTGATGGATTACCTTGGCATAGCAAGGTTAACTAAAAATGGAGCATCTGTAGTGAATATTTCGTAGTTGGTAAATAAATGTTTAGGTTCAGTGGTGTAATTTTTTCCAGTACCTGGTTGTCTTACAGTTTCAAAATATTTATCATGTAGATACACATCTTGCTGTATTTGACTATGAAATTTATATTTAATAGACTAGAGAATCACCTTAGATTTTTTTTTTTATTTTGGTACAATAATCTTGTCTACCTCTTATCACTTTTTAGGTCTGGCTACTGCAACTTGTTTCCATAGTTAAAAGTCTTTTAGAAAGACTTGCTACAAAAATATAACGAATATGCATAGCAGCTAACTCTCAAATCTGAATGTAGTTTGTCTTTGGAGACTTTTCAAAACACCAAGAGTGATCAGAATATATTATGGAATAATTGCCTTTTTTATATGCAGGATTTACTTATGGGTACTGTTGTAATAACCCAAGCCTGGAAGCAAAGCTACAACAGTAAGGATGGTGATGTAGGACCCTGACTAGAATAGATCCTGTAACATGCTCTGCACAGCAGACCCCTATGCCCGCGTGAAGCTCTATTGATGTCAGTGGAGCTCCATGTAGGATCAGGTGTCCACCTGTGCTGAGCAGCTTGCAGGATCAGAGCACTGGTACCCTATTTTTGTCTCCCTTTAGAGAGACTAACGCAGTTTAGATTATATTTGAAATCTAAAAGATGCAGTGAAGATTCATTAACTCTTATTGAACTTCCCAACATGTGCACACACTTGTTCGCTGAAGATGGCACTGACATCCAACTCGTAGCACCTAATTTTCAATGCGTGTGAGCTGAGAATCTGGCCGGGGAGCAGGTGAATGTGGCATAGCCATAGTGGGGAAATCAGTAAATTAGCACAGTCTGCTCAAACACTTGAAAAGATTTTCCAAATTTGGACCCGCTAACCTCACCAGTTTCCTTCTAAACACAATCTTAGGTTTAGGCCTTTTGTTCCATTTCAGGGCAGAACGAACTTGATGTCACAGTTCAAAATTCTTCAAAAATACAAGCTGGTAACAAAAACAAAACTTCTTGCCTCAGGTTGTAATGATGCAGAAGTACTGTAGTACTAACATGCTTTGGCTGTAATAAATTTAACTTTACAGGTTAAGAAAAAGCAAGACACTTCATTTTTTTTTTCTTATGCCAACTCCTATTTAAATTAGTGATGGCTTAATTATAATACTATCCCTCCTAAACAAAAACTTCTACTAAAAACACTGTTAAAATTGCTCAACTGCAAAAACACAACCATAAAAAAGCTGGGAAATCACTTGAAGCCCACAACCCTGAGTTCTACTCTGCATTACCTCCCCACATCCACCGTGTACAGCTAGTATGCCTCCTCCCTCTATCTCCACGCAAAATGTGCATCCTCTGCTCCTACCAGCTGGAATGGCTAGAAATGGTTGCTTTCTGATTGTTCAGGATGTTGGTGTGGCGTTGAAGTAAATGATTATGTGTGGTGTAGACTTCTGATTGTTTATGTTTGTGTGTTAATGGAGGGAATTGCTTGTAATAAAGCTTTAGCATTCTGGGAAGTTATTGTTGAAAGTCTGTAATAACGCTGTATTTTGTTTTTTTAGTATTTAATATTTGTGGTCAGAGTTCAGATGACGTGGTGTTCAGAGGGAGAACACACACGGTGGGTGGGGAGTGAGAGTGAGGAGATGTCAGAAGAAGAATGCATGGCTGTGGGTTGCAAAGGATGGGTAACGATTTAACTAGTGGCTGTATTGTTGATGTATGTAACCTTAAATTTATTTTAAAGTGTTCTTGTTTAGGGGAATTCCCTAGATTAGGTGTTTTGTATGTTTAAAAAAATCTGCATTAGTGTTATTTGTACCTATTCACATGAATGTTAATCTGGATTCTCCTCATTGTGTCCCAACCCTGTTCTCTGTTCTGGCTTTCTACACGTTTCTTTCCCATATCCCCTCTGTAGAGTCCCATGGTCCTCCATGCCCAGTCTGGATTGCTCTTTAATTATACACACACACCTGCTCCCCTTATGCTCTTCCCTGCCTCTTCCCCCACAGTGAGTTGACAGGAAGAATGAGGCTTGAAGCTGTCACGAAAAGGTTAGCAGGGATAGAGGATGGGGGGCGGAGGAAACCATGCTCCCCACAGACTCTGTGGAGAGGTTTTCACGTCCCCCAGCTGTAATGCCAGTGTGCTGGTAGTTCAAGTCTCCTTCTCACATCACAACAGAGGGCAGAGACTTGCAGTTGGAAGTGTCTGACAGACGGAGCTATTGGCTGCCTCCTGCAGTGTCAGCTTTTTCTGGGCACGTTCCTGTGTGTTGCCAGAGGAGAGTATGAATCTACCGGACCCAAGCCGGTCATAGCACTGGGACTAGAGATTGGGAGGCTGAGATCTCCCAAGAAGGGTGTGAAGGAGGGCACATATATGGCCCCCATGCCTCCTTTGGTAAAATCGCCAACTCTTTCCCTTTGGTGGGGGATATAAATGAGGGTCTTGGATGGGTGTGCATAGAGGTCTCACTGTTGCCTTTTTTTATATAGTTGCTTCTCATGGTCTCCTCATCACTGCTGCTTGCCATGCTAGGAAGCTATGTCAGCAACGCTGAAGTACTGATGAGGCAGCATGTCAAGACAAGACATGCATCAAGTTCCCTGGCATGGCAAGCAACAATGCCATGAGGACCCTGGATGGATGCGCTGACACCTTGGCAGTGATGCCTGACTCCCTCAGCAGTCCAGGCAACAATGCATCTGGGAGTCCAGTCTGTGAGCTTAGATCTAATATGGGCTCCCACAGAGACTCCAGTTCCCTGCACAGCATTCCTCACAGTCCTCCTTCCTGTAGCCTTCCTTCCTGCTCAAGCACCATCTCTTTCCCCCATGCTCCTGACCATCCTGCCTACCCCCTGGCTTTAGGGTCTGTGGGCTGAATGGAGCTAGTGAGTCAGGGAGGCAGGCTGGCAGCATCAGAAAACGGCAGTATCTGACCGTGTAAGGTTATACTTCAGCAAGGGGAATGACAGTTTCTGTTTAATTTTAAAAATCCAGAGGTGGCCCGTATCTGAGATGTTATTAGTATGTGTGAAATTGAGCTAGAAGAACCCAGATAAATGTGACAGGGGGAAAAGAGGGCAATATCTCAAAAAGGACCATTTGTAAATGTCTCCTCTGCAAACATTAGTAATTATCTTATTAAAAAAATTATGTAGAAAATTTACTCATCCTCTGAAGAGTTATAATGCTAAATTTGAAGACTAAATTCAGTTTCTAAAGTGCAAGACAGAGGGATTTTACTCTTGCTCTAAATGCGAATCCAGCACAGCCAGTACTGTGGACTCATTACCGATTTCTCCATAGTATATATGAATCCAGTTTTATCTGTCATGAGCAGATTTGTTGGTTAGAACCTCTGGGTAAGGGCTGCTGGGCTGTGGCCACCCTTCCAGCCTATAGACCAGAAAGGCAGGTCCATGCCTTGCCTAGGGCTTATGGGCTGGATGTAATTCCACTGCTGCTTTTTCCCAAAATTTGAACAAAGTCCATTTAGTATATTGGCATTCTGTTAATGAAAGTTCATAAATTGTTGAGTTATGTAACTTTTAATGAAATCTGTCAAATGCATAACTTTTCATGTGAGGATGATGACTATCTGTATTGGTATCTGCAGTAAGTTAAACTATTTTGCAGCAATATTTAATGTTTATAAATCTATACAATTTCATATTACCTTTTCATAGGTTATAACTTGTTAGGTTCTGGTCTAACCAGTTGTGACACTTAAGGTGGCTGCTCAAAACAGTTAATGCTATCAATTGTGATTTAGACACACCAGTGGAGAAAATTTAATAAAACTTGTGCAAGTCCTTTTCTTACCTGAATGTTCACACACGTCCTGTCACTCCCATATCTGGCTTGAGAAGTTGACATAGTTCTCTTAATTTTCAGTTTCATTGGTAGTATTAAATCAAAGCTTTTTTTAATAGGCATCTAAAAACTAAATCTTTGTTACCAAAGTTCAGCTCTAACATTATTGGTTCCTGCAATTTTCTTGGGATGCTTAAGGGTTGTTGTTGATAGCAAAAGGTCATAAAAATGTAAAAATAATTTCTTCTTAATTTTTTCTTAGTAACGTCCCTGCACACACACAGTTATTCATTCTGGTATTTAAGTGTTTTTGAAAGCTATTGCACTGACCAGTAATTTGTAGAATTCATCACATTTTGTAAAATTTTCCCTGTAGGCTTCTAATCTGTCCATTTTAAAGTGCTGTGTGAGAGGAGATCAGGAAGAATATTAGCTGTCCTGTTTCACATTGTAGTCCCAGTACTTCCATAGCAGACTATAAATTATGCAATCCAGCCTTTCATGACCAATGATTTAGCTTAAAACAATAATACTGGAAACTACCCCATTGAATCTGTAAAACTAACCTTTGATTTGATATTTATAATTTAAAAAAAATTGAAATTCCCCAGGGCTTTTATCAGCAGTAACATTCACAGGATTTATGGGTAACAAGGGACTTTGATGCCCCTTTCCCTATAGTGAAACAAATACAAATACTCTGTCTGCAAATATGAAAGTAGATCACTTCTTCCATGGAGCGTGGAGGTGGGGCTGCATGTTGGGACTATTCAGAATGCAACAGCCCTTTTACTGAATGGGGCTTCATGTCAAGGGCATGAACATCAGTATAATATGTATGGGCTGCCTATTAGTTACCAGGCAGAGTTCAAGATGTGGATTTAAGCTGTAACAGCCCTGAATTCTTCAGTACTTCACTAACCGAGAGAGAGTATTAGTCAGTCCCTCTCTCTGTCCCTTTGGGTGATATTGCCAAAATTGAAATGAGCAGAGGCAGGCACTAGGTCCCCCTCTGTTTTGAAAATGGGAAGTCTTCACAAGATATCTGAGGAACTCTTGATACTTCAGCACCTTCCCATCACAGTCCACCAGAGCACAAATTTGATAGGTGTTACAGCATGCCTGAAAGGTTATTTTCCCAGCCCTAATCCAGGCATTTGGGGACAGCGTGAGTCCAGGGGTAAGAGAAGTCAGAGTTGGGGGGTCTGTTTCCTTTATTGTGTAGGCAAATACTATGTTACCATTGAGGTAGTCTGTTATGTTTTGACTTGAAATAGTCACAAAGAGCTCCACTAAGCAGCAGCAAAAGAAATATAGTGTGGTGGTCTTAGGAACAAATCTGAAGGGGGAAACTGAAAATAAGCTAAGTCCATCCTTGAATTACTTTTTTTCTTTCACGGTTTCATTGAAATTTCAGCCTGGGGTCCGTTGAGCTTTATTCAGAAATGTTTCAGCCATGGATTTTCATCCCTAAAAATGAAAGCACCTTATCCAATAGCATGCCTATTGATCAAAGGGCAAAATGCAACACCTTTCTTTGTAGCTGTTAAAGATCTTAAAATGAGAGAAAATATCCTCCCCTCTGAGTTAATAACCTGAAGTCTGTGCAGTGTTGTAGCCATGGGTGAGATGATATCTTATTGGACCAACTTCTGTTGGTGAGAGAGGCAAGCTTTCGAGCTTACACAGAGCTCTTCTTTGCCCAGACCAGGAGAAGAGCTCTGTGTAAGCTTGAAAGCTTCTCACCAACAGAAGTTGGTCCAATAAAAGATATTACCTCACCTATCTGGTCTCTCTAACATCCTTAGGTTTAGGAATATGAGTAAGATTTTGTAGTGTAAAGACTATTCTGTAATTAACATTCTTACTCTTTGCAGGTTCTATCATCTGTGATGGCGTCAGCTTTACCCAGAACCCTTGGGGAGTTGCAACTCTATCGAATATTACAAAAAGCAAATCTCTTATTCTACTTTGATGCCTTCATTCAGCAGGGAGGTGATGATGTGCAACAGCTATGTGAAGCAGGCGAAGAGGAGTTCTTGGAGATAATGGCTCTCGTAGGCATGGCTAGCAAGCCTCTTCATGTCCGAAGACTGCAAAAGGCTTTGAGGGACTGGGTCACAAACCCTGGTCTTTTTAATCAGCCTCTCACTTCTTTACCAGTCAGTAGCATTCCAATCTATAAATTACCAGAAGGGTCCCCTGCTTGGCTGGGAATATCCTGCCCTAGTTACGAAAGGAATAGTAATACCAGGGAGCCTCACTTGAAGATTCCAAAATGTGTTGCCACCACATGCGTGCAAAGTGTGGGTGCGGGCAAATCTGATGTGGTAGGAAACTTAGCGCTGCAGAGTGGCAATGAACCAAGACTCTGGCAAGGTCACCACACTACAGAGAGCGAACACAGCCTTTCCCCTGCTGACCTTGGCTCTCCAGCTTCACCAAAGGAAAACACTGAGACTCTAGATGCTGCGGCTGCTCTGTCAGTTGCCGAATGCGTGGAACGTATGGTTCCCTCCCTGCCCAAAAGTGACTTGAATGAGGTAAAGGAGTTACTGAAAACGAACAAGAAGCTGGCAAAGATGATTGGTCACATTTTTGAGATGAATGACGAGGACCCTCGCAAAGAGGAGGAGATTAGGAAATACAGTGCAATATATGGCAGATTTGACTCGAAAAGAAAGGATGGCAAACATCTCACCCTCCATGAGGTAAAAATAACTGAGTCTGGAATGAGCTTTCCTCGTTACCATCCCCCTTTTTAGATGGTAGGATGCTGTTTTCCTATGGACACTTGTTTCACTTCCTATTATATAATGAGAAGAGTGTGTGTGTGTCTGTGCAAGTCAGCACTGCCACTGAGTTATGGGATGAAATAGGAAACCTTTCCTGTGTTTCAGAGTAGCAGCCGTGTTAGTCTGTATCCGTAAAAAGAAAAGGAGTACTTGTGGCACCTTAGAGACTAATAAATTTGTTAGTCTCTAAGGTGCCACAAGTACTCCTGTTCTTTTTCCTGTGTTTGTATGTGTTTGCATTAGTGATTTAAAATGCACATCTTCCGAGATCTATTTCAGAGAGACTTAGAAGACATGAACAAATAGAAATGAACAGATCAACCCTTTAAACAGCAAATCGTTGTTATACAAAGGCTTCTAAAGGCTGGGCCTCTCTCCAGACCAGTCTTGCCTTTCTGTACCTCTTTCCACTTTTAGAGAGTAAACAAGTCTCCTCTGTATATATTTGAAACTGCTTGTTTCAGGTGACCTTGTTACCTGGCTTGATTAATACAGCTCCACTGCCTTCCCTCTGCTCTAGGCCTCACTGTGTAGCTGGTGTGAGGCAGAGGGAATTCTGCAGACAAGGGCCCACAAGACCTAGTTATTCTCTGGATTGGGTTCGAGATTAGTTGTAAAACCTTTGCATTTCCTTGGGCCCAGTACAGGTAATCTGGGGTGATTGCCTAGGCTGTAAAAAGTATGTGCTGTTGTCATCTGCAGGGGTGGAGGATAGCCCCAGTGAAGAGTAGGCTCTGACCTGAGGGCTTGTCCTTGGATGCCTGAAGAATAGCAGAGTTGCTTACATACCTTGCTTTAAACATACACACGCATGTACTCCTTTTTCATTCTAGCCTTCTTTCTGGAAGCTAGTAACTGTATATGTTGTAATGCAATAGGGTTGTCTCTATTGGGAATTGGTGTTTTAGTGCTCAAGTAGGGTACTACAGAAGAATAAACATAAACTAAAGCAGTGCCAGATAAGTGTTGATATAATGAATGCTGCATCACCACTTGACAGTTAAGTGATTGCAACATTTCAGTCTGATTTGAGATTTGTCATGAGGTGTACTTCCCAAAAGGAAGGGTTATGTTCACATTATAGGCGTGCCAAAGAAGCTTACTGGTTTTACACTTGTTTTCATTTCTGTAACTTAAAATGACAATTTAAAAAGAAGTTTTTGTAGGTGTGTCATCCATAATGTAAACTAGACCCTCTTGGTGTTTTGGAAAAAAACACCAAGCTCAGTTAAAATTAATATTTACTTTTAAGAAGCAATTGCACATACCCAGTTGTGATGGGTTGGAATACAGAATCCCCCCCTTGGGAGCTGCCACCTAATGTGCCAAGACTACTTCTACCCCTCCCTTCCCTGCCAGCTCGGAACCCCAGCACCCTGTTTTGCTGAGCCAGACACTCCCATCTGCTCCAACACAGACCCAGGGTCTGAATTACTTGCCCAAAAGCTGCAGGTTTACCTGAAAGCAGCTAACAGAAGTGTTCCTGTCTTTAACACTCAGATGCCCAACTCCCAATGGGATCTAAACCCAAATAAATCCGTTTTACCCTGTATAAACCTTATGCAGAGTAAACTCATAAATTGTTCGCCCTCTATAACACTGATAGAGAGATGCACAGTTGTTTGCTCCCCCAGGTATTAATACATACTCTGAGTTAATTAATAAGTAAAAGGTGATTTTATTAAATACCGAAAGTAGGATTTAAGTGGTTCCAAGTAGTAACAGACAGAACAAAGTTAGTCACCAAGCAAAATAAAATAAAATGCGCAAATCTATGTCTAATCAAACTGAATACAGATAATCTCACCCTCAGAGATGCTTCAGTAAATTTTTTCCTCTGACTGGATACCTTCCAGGCCTGGGCACAATTCTTTCCCCAATACAGCTCTTGTTCCAACTCAGGTGGTAGCTAGGGGATTCTTCATGATGGCTCCTCTTCCCCCTTTATTCTGTTCCGCCCCTTTATATATCTTTTGCATAAGGCGGGAATCCTTTGTCCCTCTCTGGGTTCCCATCCCCTCTTTCTCAATGGACAGACACCAGGTTAAAAATGGATTCCAGTTCAGGTGACATGATCACATGTCACTGCAAAACTTCATTGCCCACTTGCCAGCACACACGTATACAGGAAGACTTATAGGTAAAACACAACCATCTGCAGACAATTGTCCTGGTTAATTGGAGTCATCAAGATTCCACACCCCCATTAATGGCCCACACTTTGCATAATTACAATAGGCCCTCAGAGTTGTATTTCATATTTCTAGTTTCAGATACAAGAGTGGTACATTTATACAAATAGGATGATTACACTCAGTAGATTATAAGCTTTGTAATGATACCTTACAAAAGACCTTTTGCATGAAGCGTATTCTGGTTACATTATATTCACTCATTAACATATTTTTATAAAACCATATAGACTGCAACGTCACACCAGTAATAACTTCTCATAGGGATTTTTATTACATATTGGTGATACATTTTGATGAAACTTGTGGCGATTTGGCCATGTGTCTAACATGCCCATTTAGCAGTGCAATTCCTACTTGTGCACTACATTGAAAATGCATAGCTCAGTGTTATGAGGTCATCCAACATACAGATGCAAATCCTGTCCTGTTACTTTATGACTGCAGGCCAAGTGCAGTCTCAGTGCACCGGTGTTGGAGACAGAATTTGAAGAGTCCCTGCCAGGCATGTGCAATCCCTGCAGGCTCTGGGAGATCTGTGTACATTGCTGCACAGTCAGGATTTGGGGCCGGGTGGATCCTCAATGACCCTTCATTTTCTTCCCTCTCATAGAATAGAGGCACACAAGGCTTGCAGACTCTACTCTAGCCTTCTGTCTGGAGTAGCAGCTGCAGAGAGGCATTGAAGCCTGGGAAGGGGATTCTTCCTGTGGAGAATTCCCCATCATCCAGCTGAGTTTCTTGGGTTGAATATTGAGGAGAGGATTTGTCCCATACTGAACATTAAGTTGTCTTGTGAGTGCATGGCTCTGAAGGAGCTGCTACAACAAATGATGTGGTTGCATGTTGACACTACAAGCTAAACAGAATGCTGAAGAATTGCAGAGAGGCAGGATTCACTCCTTTCTGTTAATATATAATAATAGGGAGACCAGGTGGGTGAGGTGATATCTTTTATTGGACTAACATCTGTTGGTTAGAGAGAGAAGCTTTCAAGCTTACACAGAGCTCCTCTTCAGACCTCTCATTCTTTACCATGTCAGGTGCACTTTCAAAAGTGCTGTGCAGTCAGTAGAAGCCAGAGAGAGGTGTGGACTTATTGGGGTTTTTTTAATCATGACTATCTACAAAGGAAAAAAGAAAAAAACTAAAACCAACATTGACTTAATGTTAAGGTCTGACATAAAACCCTCAGAACAAGGAAGTTCTGAGTTAATATATTAAAACACTGTCTTTAACCTATCCCATTGTCTCAGTATTGCACAGGTTTCCAAATATGGGGCTATGAGACTGAGGCACAATGGATTGGATTAAAGGAAGCTTGTTTTGGCCATACTCTTGAATTTGGTGGCTCTTAGGTGTTTGATTCAGCTCCGTTTTACAAATGTAACTTTGTGTATTTAATATTTTGGTGTTCGTATGACTACGTGTAAAACACAAGAAAATTATGGGGTGAAGAAAACACGGGAATATCAAAAATGAGTATTATATGTTGTCTGACTTCACTTAAATTATTTACTTTTTTTGACTTATAGGAGCTGGGGGAGAGACTTTATATTTAATTTTCTCTGTCTGTGTGGCAGGGGAATCTTCTAACTCTGTTGATGGAAATGTATACTTAATTGGAATGGTTGCTAGAAATCCCTGCTTTTTACAATTAGAATTCCCAGGAAGGGATTCTCATTTTGTGGCACACAGCACTGAATTTTTCTACCTGCTAGCTGCAGTCTGCTGCCTATTGAAAAGGGAGGAAGCCATGACCTGTACTTCTGGCTCAATAAGGCTGGGTTTGCAGTGATCATGGAGAAACTGACTAAGAGAAGAAAGGAAAACAAACCTCCCCCCCCCCCAAAAAAAAACAAAAACAAAACCCCATCAAATAGTTGGCTATCCTTCAGTATTATGATAAAGCACTTGCCAGGAGTAAACAAAAGTGTTCGTTATCTTTTTTATTATTGCAACCTTCTAAGACTATATCCAGTTATGAAGTAATGTGAATTGTTATGCAAGTGTACAGTATGAATAACATACTGATGCTGAAGTAGTAAGCATTGTGTGTGAAGAATGATCCTCAAAGGATATCTAAAACATAGTAAATGAAAAGCAATATACAGAGATTAACACTTGAATATCAGTTTTTATATGAGTGTTGTATTCATAAATCTCTTGCCTTTCCATTTATTTGTTTTGCAGTAATCTTTCTGTAAAAGAATATATAAGATGGGTTTCTTTTTGATTTTTTTTTTTTTTTTTTAAATCACCCCTTGAGTTTTCTGGTCTGCTAGGCAACTGTCTTATTCATGATTTTAATACAGTCTGCTGTGTTGACAATATATAGTAACTGCAGGATAAAATGGGTCTGATCCTGTCACTCTAGTGCATCTGACTTCAGTAAGCGGTTTGGTCTTTCAGTGACTGTAGGATCAAACAATACATGTAGTTTATCTATTAAGTATATGTAGTGCAGTAACTACTAGGCCAGAATGCCTCTCCTGGGTCTTCAGGTCCATATTTTAAATAGTGTAGTTTAGTGTAAATTCACACCGAGTACATGAAATATGCTTAAGAAATATAATTATGAACAGTAGTTACTTCTGCGGTCATATAATCATAGAATATCAGGGTTGGAAGGGACCTCAGGAGGTCATCTAGTCCAACCCCCTGCTCAAAGCAAGACCAATCCCCAGACAGATTTTTGCCCCAGATCCCTAAATGGCCCCCTCAAGGATTGAACTCAAAACCCTGGGTTTAGCAGGCCAATGGGTTACCTAGGGAGGTGGTGGAATCTCCTTCCTTAGAGGTTTTTAAGGTCAGGCTTGACAAAGCCCTGGCTGGAATGATTTAGTTGAGGACTGGTCCGCTTCTTAATATTCTTTAAATCCACAAAACAGGCCACGTCACAAACTCTAATTGAATTGAAGATAATTTTTAAGGTATATTTCCAAAGAACTTCCAACTGAAGCCAATAAACTTGTCTGATAAATAAAAAGTTTGTGTGACCAGTTTCATCCTTTAAGGCAATTTTTTTTTTCAAAAAGCCTGCTTACGAAGGGTTCTTCATGAGAGATGTGGGGATGGCTTCCTAGATACCAAGGTATAAAGCACGGGAGGGGAGGAGCGGGTGACAAGTTGTTCATAGTTTTTGCCAATGCTTCAGTGTAACTGCAAGCCTACTGTCCTGCTCCCAGGGTCATACAGAGAATATTGGATGCAGCCCACATAACACATTGTGGGCCTCATATGTGGCCCAAAATGGTAAATAGGTTGAGAACCACTGCCCTACATGATTTCATAGCAGTAGTGAAACTGACTTGAGCCTTGTTAATTTCGTTTTGCTGCTTTGTAAAGCTATGGGCAGCCTCAGACACACTGGGATGGTGTCCCAGCAGGCTCAGGAAGACATCACTGCATTGGTTTAGATTTGATTTGCATTCAGATATAATTTTCACAAGTATAAGGGTGAGAAACATACTTTTTTTATAAGACCGTTTACATTCTGCAGAAACTGATGGCTTACACGTCATTCATCAGGGAAATCTTCCTACGCACCACTGTCAAGTGGATTTTTCAAGCCTTGTGCATGTTCTTCTGCACTGGCATTTATAAAAAATAATCTTTGGGAGCCAAATCTTTGAACATTAGGAGGTGCTGTTTCATACTGGGGTTTAGTTAACATTGGAGTGAGGAAAAGGTAGCTTACATCAGAGAGAGTTATAATAAACACTTTAAAGAACATTAAATGTATCTACCATATTTATGTCTCTTTATAACTGAGGCAAGTATCTGGGAAAGGATGAGTATTCACAATTTGAGGAAATCCTCCAGATTCATTATAAAATTGTAAGTAATGTGACTCTGTTGAAATCTGTCATCATGTCACACAATTGGATACTTTTACAAGGGTCAATAGGTGATGTTTTGAGGAAGTCAAGAATATTTTTGTGTGTTTAACTTCCAGCTAACAGTTAATGAAGCAGCCGCTCAGCTGTGTGTTAAAGATAATGCATTGTTAACCAGGAGAGATGAACTCTTTGCGCTGGCTCGGCAGATCTCTCGAGAAGTTACATACAAGTACACTTACAGGACCACCAAGTAAGCTTTAATAAACTCAGGGGAACTTTATTTTCTATGAAGTAATCCATTTAATAGAATTTCTTGTGAAGCATTAGAAATTTCTTTTCATTCTTCCTCCTCTGCTGCTAGCAAAATGTTTACATTAGGCGGGAGGGAGCATATACATATGGAAAATAGAAATCATCAGTAATCCCGTGTAAACCATGGAACCTTTCATATTGTTACAATCACTTTTATTGGCATGGAGCTATTTTAATCCTTTCACCAGCCTTTTGGTTCTCCAGATTCAGTAACTGTGTATACAGTACCCTTCAATATACCATCTCTAAGAAGCAAGCATTTTAAATTTTGAGTCATTTGTTATTTCAAGGTTAATATAAATCGTCAGGGCTTAAACAGCCTACCCAGAGCATGTATGAAAGACAAAGGTAGTCAAGGGTAGTTTATAAACACTTGTTTTAAAAATTAATAATTTGGGACCAAATTTAAATGGACAATGTCCCTTTTTAAAATAGTTATCAAATCAAGCAGTGGAAAACAGGATACGTGTTTATATCAGGTTATTGTCTGTATTACAGAATAAATGCATTTTACAAAACATGTCCATAGATATGACTAATATTTTTCAGTATGTTCTATATATTACTATCAAAAGTTGATATATCTTGGATATTACACACAGTGTTGAAAATATATTTTTCATATGTTTTCAGGAATTTTTTAAGAATATTGTTTAATACGCATGCCCGACTGTGCTAGCGTCTTCTCCCATCCTGGGTAACAGACGCCAAAGGGCGTTTTGTCTTAAAGATCATGCTGGAACTTTCTGCTTTAAGGTGAAATTCATCTCTGTTCAAAACACCAGCACATAAGCCTACGTACTGCTTTATTGAGGACTTAAGTGATGCATGCACCTTCTGCTACTCCTCTGCACAGGGCTGAATTTCACCCTAATTTGGGTTAATTTATTGGGGGGGCTTTTTTTTGTCCCACTGCATGATCTTTTCTGGTTTTGCCCCAATTCTATTCCCCTTGTTTTCCTCCAATAATGCCCTTTCTACCTAACAGCTGATCAGCACAAACAGTAGACCTTTCAGCTCTGTCACCTCATCGTGTTGACCAGACTTTCTTGCCCTTAGTTGAGTTTCAACTGCTTTCCTGTCTAAGTGCCCAATCCTGCAAATCCTTGCTTGCCGAGTACTCCCAATGACTTCCACTGTATCAGTTGGGTGGTTAAGAGTTGCAGGATGGGGCCCTAAATTAATGTTTTCCCCCACTCATTGGGTCATATTCACCCTTGATTTTAATGGTGTTGAATCTAGTGAGTTATAGCAGAGATAAATTTGTCTCTCTTTTTATATGTAAAGACAGGATATTTATATTGTTTATCAATATTGTGTGTGTGTGTGTGTGTTTTTTTTTTCCTTCTAGATCTAAATGTGGAGATAGAGATGAACTGTCACCGAAGAGAATTAAGCTAGAGGTATGATATTGTGACTCCTACATGCCAAGTTTTACATTAAAAAAATTGATTTGCCCCGAAGTTAGAGAACCTGTTAAAAGAAATAGTTTAGAGAGCACTTGATATGCTGATGGCTTATGATTTGTTGATGGCTTACAATTTTGTATAGCAGTATCCATTTTGTTTGTGATAACATTCTTCCTTTTTGGACCAGGGATCTGTGTGTGGAGAGGGGGAAAATACTAGGTGGAGTAGGGGAAGAGGGACCGGAGATAGCACTGTTGGGGCAGAGCTGACATAGATGTATGGCCACCGCTGTGCAGAGGGCTTGCTTCAGATCCCAAGGGATATTCAGGCTTTTTCTGCAGTCTCTGTGATTTGGGCCATGAGATTGGGAGACAAATCCTGCCCACCCCTGAGAGACCAATGTGGGGGAAGCTATCAGAGATTCCTCATGGAGATTTCCTTCCCTTGAACTCAGTTGTCTTGTGTGTTTTTTATGTTGTTTTTCTGTGGCTCAGGGAAATTCTTATAAGGCTCTGACATAGTTCTGTAAACTTAGAGAAAATAATTTTTACTTTTAATTAGGCACCTCTGTCATAGTATTAATATTAATTTAGGAAAAATAAATACCAAATAGATTACTCAGATACTTGTTGTTTGTATCCTATTTTTAATTTTTTAAAAAATTAAATATATAGAAAGTGCATTGGACTGGTTTTCTTTAGATTATAAAAACATAGGCCAGAATTCTGCCCTGTGATCCCCATGGAACATCTAGTCCAAGTATTCTGCTTTCCATGTGTGAGTGGGACTCTTCCCATTGGAAAATGTACTGCAAGCTCTAGGCAATATCCTCCCATCAGTTTTTTTCTTGTAGGGCCCAATTGCACTGAAGTCAGTGGGAGTCTTTCCATTGACTTCAGTGGGCTTTGGATCAAATCCAAAATGCAGAACTCTCTATTGATTTCATTGAGAGTTTTGCATAGGAATTGATGGCAGGATATGGGTCATATGTGCCTATAACTAAATCACCAAAACTGTCAATAAGTGAGAAATCAATTGCAAATGAAAATGTATCTATCAGCGCGTGTGCACACACACACACACACACACACACACACACACAGTGTGTGTGTACTTATATCTGTCTGCATGCATCTCTCTCTCACACACACACACACACACACACACACACACACACACACACACACACACAAATTCACATCTACACACAACTTTAATTAAACATAAGTTCTATTGGAAATTCTTTGTTAAGAGGAAATATTCTCAAGGTCAGACTGACAGCATATGCAGTACCTTAAGGATTACTTAAAGTCTTAAGTATCTTAATTTACTTTCCAGCACAGAAACTTAAGTCCATTTTAAATAGCTCATTACATAGATATGGATAAGTATCCAATATGACTGGCTCATCTTCTTTTATGTTATTTTTTTTTAACCGATTAGCCTTTTCACTGCTGCTTGGGTATCATCTGATGCAGCTACAATTCTCCTTATATCATCTACTAAAATAAATGGTATAGTACGTTACGATGTGCTAAGTATGGGTCTGCATTATAATAGCATGTAACATGGAGGTATGTGGTATGTTCTTCATCATGTAATTGTAATGTAAGGGTTTGCAATACACTGAAATAGCACTTTTTTCATATTTAATTCCTTCATTGAGGAATGATATGTCATATGTAAAATCTACTATTTCAAAGTAGTGCAAGGATTTACATTTGTTATCTAAGCAACGGCCAGTCTCATGTGGCAAATACTCAAACAAGTGCATTTTTTCTCCTTGAAAATGAGAAGTTAGTTTGAAAGCCAGATATAAATAAAAGCATTTTTAAAATTTAGTCATATTGCAGCCTGGTCATTTTGTTGTGCAACACATGGATTACAGCCCTGGACAGCATTTAAAATATATACAGTAATTTGAATTCTGTAAATGTGTGCTCTGAAGGTTTACTCACAGCTCCCATGCCAGTAATTCTGTGTTTGTGTTGGGATTCACTTTGACCTGTCTTGGCTTTTTAGTATTATAAACCCAGAATTTAGAGCTAGGAAAAGCCCTATTGAGTCATCTACACCATCACTATCCATGGCCAATATACAGTACTGTGGTTCCCTATAGTATATTCTCCAATGTCTTTTGCCCAATCTAGTTGTAAATTACTCAAGCAGTGGTGCTTCCACTGCTTCTCTTGCTAGATTATTCCACAGTCTGAGATCTCACCATTAGGAATTTTTTTCCTTTGCTCAGTAGCAGTTAACAAAGGTTAAGCAACTGAAATGATAAGCCATGAGAGAGTGATTTTTTGGGGGGAAGTGGGGGGGAGGATTTTTTTTTTTTTATGGGGAAAAAAGGAAACATGGAAAAACATAGTAGATTTAAGCTGAAACTTTAGGCTGTTCTTTGGAAGGCTGTTGTTTGGGAGAGGAGACTTAAATACCACTAGGAGAAAGTATTCTCGTATTTACAGAGTAGTGAACCTTCAGGCTTTTTGTTCACTGTTTCATTGCAATAGTTCAGAAGAAATATGTTCACTCTTTTTCTACTTATTTTAAAAGGCTAGTAGGTCAATCATCTGATTTCCCCCCCCCCCCCCTTGAAGAACTGAATGTCCTCAGTCTACAAAATGATATTTTTCTGAATTTTCCTGTTACTGCTGTGCGCTGCAAAACATTGTTTCATTAAAGAGGACATCGTCCCGACTAATACAGAATGACTGACGAAGTGGTGAGGCCCAATTTTACCACCACGTTTTTCTGTATGTTTGGGAGTTCTGGATTATTGTAGATAGCATTTATGTGGCAGGACAGTTATTTCACTTGTGTTAATGAGTTGTGGCTCTAATTTACATTCCAGGTTATATTAATTTTTCAAAAATATATAGTTAGATTGTTTCACTACACATTTCCTTTGCAGGGTTATTTTATTGGGAAAACATCTCTCTCTATTGACCTTTTATTTTTTGTTAGCAGTATTTTTCTAACAAAAGGTAGA
The DNA here is from genome assembly GCF_013100865.1 of Trachemys scripta elegans. Classification (NCBI taxonomy): domain Eukaryota; kingdom Metazoa; phylum Chordata; order Testudines; family Emydidae; genus Trachemys; species Trachemys scripta. The sequence continues at coordinate 49,792,579 of NC_048308.1, forward strand.
AGTATGACAAAACATGGTAGCAAATACTGTAGAATTCTCTCTCCATACTGGATGGAAATAGTGTCCATCCGTGCTTTTGAAAGTTGTACTGCTGCATCTTCGATCTCTGAATACAGAGAGTGAGGAAGTGTGGTGGGTTAGTATTCTGGCTTTTCACTTGTGGAGACATCAGGCCTGATCTTGGCTTTTCTTTTTAAAAGGTAATTTCACTTCTTGCGTGAGGCAGGATTGGAACATTGGAGCGTGATTTGCCATTGCCTTGCCAATTAGGTAGTCGTACCTCTGCAAAGTGCAGTGTGAAAGGCCAATATGCTGACTTAGAAGTGTTTCATACCTCACGTTGCATGGGTGTAAATGACTGCTTTCGGAAACAGGCAAAGTGACCTTTTTAAAAAAGAAAAAAAAAAAAAAATCTGGGATTTTGCAGGTTAGGCTTGATGTAGGTGTACCAGCAGGGCTGTGTGGGCAAAGTTACACATTGCCTGCCTCCAGCCACTCTTGCAAATCCTTCCTCTTCATAAGCACTAAATTCACACAAGCATTACAAAGAAACAAAATACCACGAATTACATCAGATTACCTGTAAAAGCCTTTCTCTTCCCCCGTGTGCCCTTCCCTTTTTGTTGGTAGAGTGGGCAGCGAGGCTGTGGGAGTTGAGTGTAGAGAAAAGAGAGAGATTCTAGGAAAACAACAGGCTAAAGGAATAGAGGGAGTGAGAGAAGGAATGCAGTAACATGGATGGGAGTTGAGCGTGAATAAAAAGAAAGTGCTGTGGCTCTTAAATTTCTTCTGGAAAAAGAGCAGTAGGGAAGAGTAAAGATGCAAACAGCATTCTCTTCTCCCACTAAGCAGCCATCTCATTCTGTGAAGGCTATGGCGGAGGGGGGACACCACTTATTTTGTCATCTCTGAGTCACTGGTAATGCTGCGCAAAGCAATGAGCTGCTGTGGCAGCAACTCAGAAAACAAAACAGGTCACAGGTATATCGCGCAAATGGCCTAGAGAGAGTGGCTACTCGTTCTCATTTCTGCCTTTTTAAATTGTGTGAGAAGAGGTTCGCTTTCCACATATAGTATTGACAGCCAGGAGGGGAAAGAAGAGGAGAATTATAAAGTTATTGCTCTTCCATGTGCTGGTAATAACAAAGGAATCTTCAAGTGAGTGGCAATGTTAAAACAGAGGTGGGGGAGTGGGAGAGCCTGAGACAGCCAAGTTCAAAAAGCTCAGTGGGAGTAGAAGACCCAGAGGGGAATGCGAGACTAAAGAGGAGGCTCAAAGGAAACATCTGCAGTCAGTGCTGGCTCTGGAGAGAGAAGAGGGAAGACAGATGCCCACCTACACCATTGCCAGGCAGGTTGAAAAGAGAACCAAGATCAGAGGTGTGGGGTTTCTCTTTCTCGCCCGATCAAAAGAACAGAAGCACTAAAATCTGCTGTTCATGTAAGAAAAGTGTCATTGGCGGGAAAGAAAGTACACATGTGAGACTGAGAACATCTGCTATAAGAAACCACTTTAAAAACAATCGAGCAGCATGGAAGAAACACATGCGCTGTGTGGAGCAGACCCCTAGTACACAGTAGGGAGGAGGAATGGGGAGAGGCATGCTTAGCTAGGAGTAGGCCATGGACGGATGTCATACTGAATTGTCTAACCTGCTACCTCTTTCTTAATCATCCATTCCTATATCATAAGTCTTTGTGAACAAAAGAACAGTGTGGTAGGGGCACATCTCAGGAAAGGTGATCTAGAATCCAATTGCCTATTGAAGAAATGTATGTGAGGATAACACAAAGCAGCAGAAACCATATATACTCAGTGGGCCTGCTTTCGAAAAACAGACTTCAATTTTACACTGGCGTACAATTGCTGGTGTAAATTTATGCAAGCACATTTTATACCACTAAATTACATCATTGGTGCTGTTGTACGTCCACATTCAAAATTTCAGCTACATGTACATATGGATGGAAGGCATGCAAAGGCAGAGTGGAGGCCTCTTCTTAAAAATAAAACAAAACTCCCACCCCACAATAAACTAAGGTCTAAGTGTAGAAGTAGCTAGTGTTTTGTAGTGCACTTCCAGCATCTTTCTGTTTCCAGGTGAGGTTTTATGGATAATTTACACTGTTCTAAAGTGGTAAATACTCATTGGATTGTATTTTTCCGTTGGGGAAACTTGGGTGGGGTGTGGTGGGCTAGAGCTGCGTAAAACACTCTGGGCCTGATTCTCCTCTCAAAGAGCGAGAGTAACCTCATTGAAGTGAGTGGAGTTGCACTGTGAGGGGGAAGCAGACCTCCTGACAGCATTCACAGTGACACAGATGTGTCTGGTCACTGTTGCGTAGGCCACTGACTGCACAGGCCTCCCTGTTCACTAGGTATTTCTGTCTTTTTTTTTTCCCTTTCCTTTGTTAGTCAGAGGAGGTGTATCATTCTACAGTTTTTTTTCTTCTTCTGGGGATGCTACCTTTCCCTTTCTTAGATTATAAACTCTTTGGGCAGACACTGTTTTCCTGTGTGTGAGTACCTAGCATGCTATAGGTACTGCCTGTAATCCTCCTAAAAATGTTACTTTGGCACAAGGGGCCTATGATCTCTTAGTTATGAATTTCATTGTTTTTAGATCCTACTTCTTTCTCCAGCCTGCTCCCTTGATTTAGCTCTCTTCCCTGCTGCATTTTCTTGTGAATAATGATGCATCGCCATTGCTTTACATGAGTTTTGTTTGTACAGCACTAACCTGCATGAATATTTAATCTTGAATCTTGCTACATACAGAAAATGACTGTAATGGAACTTGCAATTTTCCCATGCACAAGAGACGAAGGAGATTTGCAAGTCATAAAAGTTAGAGATGGATAAATAATTTTAGGGGCTTCGCATCCAGGCACCTGGCAGAGCAGAACTGTTCCTTGCAGCATACAAAGTGCATGCTACTTCACTTTTCAGTGGGCAGCTTGTTATGCAGAGAATTTATAAAGATAAGCCACTACCATTTTACAGGGAGACCAGTATAGTTTGTATGTGTCTTTGCAGCATGTTGAATTTTGTGGTGGTTTGCCCAATTTTCTAAGCTACTAAATTCTGCTACTGTGTTTTCTGTAAGATAGGCAAGTACATGCATGGCTGTGTATCTAAGATCAGTCTCAAGGTCTTACTCTGCATGTACAGCAAGCCTCATGGATGTTACAGATGCAAATAGTCAAAGTTAGAGCAATAGTCTGCATTTATAACATTGATTTCTTTAAAAAAATCCAAAAAAACCCAAGCTGCTAAATCCAAAAGAAGACCACAAAATACTGGGCCTAATTCTGCTCTGTTACATTGGCTTAGCTCCAGAGTAACTCCATTGAAGTCAGTGGCGTTACTCTGGATTTATACTTGGATGTGTTAGGCGTGGCACAAGCCTCAGAGTCTAAATCCCAGTTCAAGTTTTTCACCAGAGTTAAAGAATATTCTCTTATAACTCTTATGATACATTGCTTTTTCTTTAAAAGCAAAACAAAATCATATGCCCTGTTTGTTTTTGCTCAACAGGATGGTTTTCCTGATTTCCAGGACACAGTCCAGACACTTTATCAACAAGAGAAAGTACCACTTGCCTTGGCCAAAGGCAAAAGTGAAGATTTGGCAGCTCTTAATTCCCAGGTAGACAAACCACATGAAATTATCAGCTTTCTACTGAGATGCTGTCTAGAATAATAACAGTTGCTTTCTAGGTTGATTTTGTATAATATTTTGATGACTAAAATCATTACCTCCAGTTTTCAAAGATCACCTGGGCTAGCTGAGATATTATCACTGCTAATATGGGTTTAACTCTTGGAGCTGTTATGACACTCTATAGTTTTATCTTCATTCATTGCAAGGAAGTAAGGATCTCACCTTCTAGGCTTGAGACAAGAGAAGGAATGCACCATCTACTGTTGGGAACAAATGCGATAGTACAGTACATGCCGCACAGAAGTGAAACCCTTTTAAAAATAAAAGTAATATTTCAGTTTGTAAAATATTAACAGAATCCTCAGGTAGACCGTCGATTAAAATACACTTGAAAGCAAACTGTTAGGTAAAGGGAGAAACAATTTTCTGTCTGCCAAGACCTAAGGTCAGGGTTCTGTGTTTCTCCTCTAGAACATGATGATATCTAAAGTGGTGTGAGTAAATATAGAACAGGTTCCTTCCCTGCTCTAATTGTCATCAGTTTACTGGAGAACCTAGGATGTGGTCTTCTCCTTTACTTTGTCAGCTAATTTGTAGTGTTATCTTTTGAGCACACAGATGTCAGTGGGAGTTGAGGTCGCTTCACATCTCCCAAGAGAGGCTCAGCTCCTTGCAAGAATCCGCTTTCTTTTTTAATAGAGACAATTCGTAATGGAGACACTTATAAAATATCTACAAAGAGAAATCAATGAACTTTACAGTTTGCTAGCATCTGTGGATGCTAATTCTGCATATTTTTGCTTCCCTTTCTATTTGTATGCTTCTGTGTGGCTCTTTGAAACAGACATTTTTTTAACTGGTGATTTTTTTATTTTATTTTTATTTTTATTTTTATTTTTTTATTTCCATAAGATGTTTAGTCACAGTCTTGAGAACATGATCATATTGAAAGTTAAAATTTTCTTGGCACTAAAGTTGATGACAAACATTTATACACCATTCCCTCCCACGTTGCTCTACATTGTTTAATTTCACTCTCTAGAGGTGTATAGGTCTTCTTCATCTTCTAGACAGACATTTCACACCTTTATCCCCCACAAACATACTGTCATCCTACACTTTCACAATGGCAGATTTTTAAACTTGTGTACTGCAATTTCCTAAAATAAAGACTCCAAGATGTCTGGTAAAATCTTGGCATAAGTTTTTAGCAGATGTTGCCATTGCTGTTGGAATATTTTGTAGAGCCATTTATTCCAATAGGGCTAAATTTGATAATTAAGAGACAGATCTTGCATTTGGGAATTTCTCTAAGTGTAGACTGCAGTCCTAGAGTGCAGAAAGTTTGTTCTCCTCAGGTAAGAACTAAGAAATATCATGTAGACCGGCTAAAAGAGAACACATGTTTTTATGCACTTTGAATGACACTGTGTTCCATTGCTTTAGTGGGTGCAAAAATATTTTGTTTGCTTGATAGTTTTGAGGTAGCTGTAAAGCACACATGTACATATGAGCCAACAAAGAACTATATCTAGACTGCTTGCTTTATTACCGGCTGGTATTATTTTTTTCCTGTACAACAACATCCATATATATATATTCTTGCTTTATTTGCAGTCTGAAAAGGTGATGGCAAAACAGATGGAGTTTCTTTGTAACCAAGCAGGGTTAGAGAGACTACAACACTCAGAGAGACGCCTTTCCACAGGGTACTACAGACAAAGCTCAGAAGAGCACAGCCCCAATGGCATGACGTTAGATAATGCGGATGGACAAGGTATAGTAGCTTCCAGGCATGATATTGCAGCCACCCAATTTGTCTGGTGTTATGCAATCATTATTAGTACTGATGTTATTCATATAGCATCAGCAGTGTGGAGGAGGCTAAGCAGACAAGTAAAGACAAGATCCCTGCCTGGAAGAGCTTACAGTCAAAATCAGTGATTCTCAACTACGGGTACATGTACCCCTGGGGGTACGCAGAGGACTTGGAGGGGGTAGTCAACTCATCTAGATCAGTGTTTCTCAACCTGGGGGTTGTGACTCCCAGGAAGGTCATGGGATGGGTTTAGAGGGATCACAAGTGCAGGGCTGGTCTTAAGGGGTGGCAAGCAGGGCAGTTGCCTGAGGCCCCATGCTACAGGGGGCCCTGCAAAGCTAAGTTACATGCTTGGGCTTGGGCTTGAGCCCTGCCACCCGGGACTCTGGCTTCAGACAAGGCTCACAAGTGAAAAACAGGCTCAAGTATCACACAAAAATGTAGGTACAATATTTATATTGCAATCAGTTTATTTTATAATTATATGGTAAAAATGAGAGAGTAAGCAGTTTTTCAGTAATAGTGTGCTGCAACACTTTGTATTTTTGTCTCATTTTGTAAGCAAATAGTTTTTAAGTGAAGCAAAACTTGGGGGTACACAAGACAGATCAGACTCCTGAAAGGGGTACAGTAGTCTGGAAAGTTTGAAAACCACTGGTCTAAATGATACAACCAGATATAGAGCCAGATTCTGCTCAGTAACTCTAGGGAAACCCCATTGACTTCAGTGGAGATGTTCTATATGTAGACTTTTGTAACTGGGACCTCTACAGCATGTGGGTGAGGGTCACTCACTATCTGGGTATGTCTCAATTGTTTCCCTGCCACTACAGGAGTCTTGGGCACTTTGGTCTCTTCTATTCTCTGCTGTGGCACATGATAGTCTAGTCACTTGTGGGCTGTGATACTTTGGTCTAACTTTGATTGTTAGCTTTAATGTGTTGGTGGCCTGTAGTATGCAGGAGGTCAGATTAGATGACTTGATGGTACCTTCTGGCCTTAAATTCTATGACTAACGCAGCGCAACGTGGAAGGGAAAGTTGGATCTTGAAGTGTTTTTGAGCAAAATGAGGGATTGATGCTCAGCCATACCAAATCTGTAGCAGCACTAGCAGCCTGGAGAGGAAGAGAGGTCATCTGCAAATCAGCATTTTACGTACTATAAATCTCTCCGGCATGATTGAAATCTAGAATGTTTTTTCACTGATCAAATGGTGGTGTCCTTTTTTTTTTTTTTTTTTTTTAAGCCTTAATTTTGATTTCTAGCATTGCTTTGATTCATACTTAATATTGAATATTTCAGTATTGACCTCTTTCAGGTGAGAGGCCCCTGAATCTCCGAATGTCAAATCTGCAAAATAGACAGTTGCAACACATTTCGCTAGATGGAGAGCAGCACGTAGGAAAACCTCTGTGCAGTGACCTGATCCGACTTTACTCCAGTGGTGAGGCAAAGTCTCAGCCCTCAGGTAAGAGTTATCCATTGCAAAGCACCACAAATTGCCCCGTAACATCCATTCACAGGTGGCTTTCAGAAAGTTTGTGGGGAGCCACACACCTACTTATCCCTTTCAAAGAAGAATTTTGTTCCTAAACACCATCTGCAGATTGATACCTTGAAACCAAGCTGCAACTGAAACCTCTGAATGACTTGTTAATCTAGAAACATACCGAACATTTGATGAGAGATTTAAGTATTGCCATGTTTTCAGTTATGCTTTGGGCAGGAGATGCAATAACTATTCACACATAAGACAGGAGTCTTGGGACCCATCTACACAGACAAAACAGCCAAGCAGAACAACTGCTGTTAAACTCTCTTGTGGCGGAACATGGTTGTAACATGATCTGGCTCAGTCTGTGTGAGTGGGACCAAATGATATTCCAAACAGACTTTCTGAGGCCGTGGCTACACTTGCAAGTTACAGCGCTGTAAAGCCTCCCCCAGTGCTGTAACTCACTCCCCGTCCACACTGGCAGGGCACTTGCAGCGCTATATCTCCCTGGATACACCGCTGCAGGTACTCCACATCTCCGAGAGGAATAACAGCTGCAGCGGAGTGGCTACGACTCACAGGTGTGAGTGTAAACGCTTGCAGCGCTGTACTAATCACCTTGTCAAGTGGCCAATCCTCTCCATTGTTGTGACCGGCTGCAGGAATGCGGAAGTGCTGGTTTCAAAGCTCGTACCACAGAGAAAAGCAAACAATTTGCAGCTTGCTTTGAGTGAGTAAATGAATGAGCAGGGGGCCAGGAGTTCGGAACTTGCAAAATAGTTGACATGCTCCAAAAAGCACTCTCTCCCCCCACGCTCCCTGTCACAATCCACCTCACGCCCCCATTTTGAAAAGCACGTTGCAACCACATGAATGCTGGGATAGCTGCCCATAATGCACCGCTCCCAACACAGCTGCAGATGTTACAAGTGTGGCCACACCACTGCGCTGGCAGCTGTCAGTGTGGACAGACTACAGCGCTTTTCCCTACGCAGCTGTACGAAGACAGGTTTACCTCACAGCGCTGTACAGCTGCAAGTGTAACCAAGGCCTGAAAAGGTGCCTTCAACTCTTTTTTATAAAGATTTAGCCCCATCTCTCTGGGTTGGACCAAACCATTTTAGAACCTGGTTCAGCCACAGCAGAGTTTCTGTTGTTTTGACTCTGTAGACTGGGCTTTTAAGTGTTTCTGCTAGCCTTTCTATGCAGTGACTTGTGGTCACTGTTTCCCCCTGTTTAACACAGGCACACAGGAAAAATCTCGAATGCTGTTAAGAATATTTATTTCTTCTTCCACTCTGAAGTCTGAATTGGATGTGCTTTGGCAAAGTATTTTACATATAAAACTGGTGCATTGGCATAATATCAAGAGCAGTCTTGAGACTCTTCTCCCTCAAGGTTTAGGAATAATATTGAGATGTTTCAAGGTGTATGGTAGCGGTTCCTCTTAAGACTATTGTGCTGTTTGAGCACTTGGCAGAATGCTGTGTCTATCCTATCCATGCCTATCCTAACCTGGGCCCAAGCCCTCCCTATTGCAACCTGCTGCCTGTAACAAGGGTCTGTGTGGCTGGAGGACCTTCTAGTCCATGGTCTTCCCACACCCAGGAATGTTCCACATGCTCATGCAGAGAGCAATACTGCTGAGCTCTGCTTCCTGGTGAATGGGGAGTTATAGAGAAGTATCTCCGTGGCTTCTTCCATATTTTGATAGTGGAACTGTGGTGGTTCTGATATAGTTCAGGGCAGATATGCCTTGGGAGGAGGGTGGGGCAGAATCTTGTCTTCTGTGAATGTTGATATGTCATTAGCATCTATGTCAGGGGTAGGCAATCTTTCAGAAGTGGTGTGCCGAGTCTTCATTTATTCACTTTAATTTAAGGTTTCGCATGCCGGTAATACATGTTAACGTTCTTTGGACGGTCTCTCTCTATAAGTCTATATTATAGAACTAAATTATTGTTTGTATGTAAAGTAAACAAGGTTTTCAAAATGTTTAAGAAGCTTCCTTTAAAATTAAATTAAAATGCTGATCTTACGCCGCCAGCCTGCTCAGCCCGCTTCCAGCCTGGGGTTCTGTTCACCTAGGCCTGCAGTGGGCTGAGCGGGGCGACTCGAGGTCAGGGCAGAGGGCTGGGGGGTGTGGGGGTGCAGGGCAGAAGGCTGGGTGTTGAGGGAAGTCAGGGCAGAGGGCTGGGGGTGGTGCAGGGCAGAGGGCTGGGTGTTGGGGGGGGTGCAGGGCAGAGGGCTGGGGGTGTGGGGAGGTCAGGGAAGAGGGCTGGGGGTGGGCGGTGCAGGGCAGAAGGCTGGGGTGCTCGGCTCGTGGGGGTGCTCCCAGCCCCCCTGCACTGAGCAGCTCAAGGCAGGGGGCTGGAAGGGATATGCCCTGTTCCACCCCCTTCCCCCAGGCTCCGTCCCTACCTCTCTCTGCCTCCTCTACGGAGCTGTGTGCACACTGCCGCTCTTCCCCCTCC